>NC_057814.1:212715708-212794679 GCF_018294505.1 Triticum aestivum
GCCGGTTGCCGCCACCTCCGCCGGCGCCAGATCCGGAGAGGGGCCGGCCAGATCCGGCGCCCCGACTCCGGCGCCTCCCCCCGTCCAACTCTGGCCGCCGCGCCGCCCGTCTCCGGCGAGACGCCGCCTGCCTCGGTTCGTGCGCCACCGAACCCTAGATCTGAAGGTTGACCCGAAAATTCCTCCAAGTCCTTTTTTCTGTCATAATATGTTTCCTCCTTTGACCTATCATATCTCCGTGCTCGTTAGTACGATACGTGCATATAATATAAAAAAATGTTCATCATTAGGTGCTCGTAATCTTGTTTCATTGTGCCATGCTTGTTTGAGTCCATCTTGATGCCTAAATCATCGTTGCAAGAGTGCTATATGATGTTTACTGCTTTCTGCTATCAGAACTTGATGTTTTGTCAATTTTGTTACATTTGATGTGTGCATCTTATGAGCATGAGCTCTACATGTGTTTTGAACTATGCCATGTATTCTTTACAGAGGTGCTTTCCATGTATTTTTGTGATCTATGTGGTGACTAGCACAAGCATGTGAACTAGGCTTCATGATGTTTTTGTTTCCAGAGACTTTGGATTTTGCTGTCCTTTTCCTGCTGTTATTTTGGTGCCATGTAAACTTGATGCTACAGTCAGATGCATGCTTATTTTGAGATACTTCAGTAAGGATGTTTTGAACATATGGTTATGCTCTATCCATCCATGCCCCTGTTGGCAATTATGGAGTGCTCTAGCATGTCATTTGCTTGCTCTACTTTTTCTATAAAATGTTCCTGGCAGAATGTTAACATGCTATTCAATTTTGCCATGGATGTTGCTAGTGATCCATGCATGCTATGAACTTGCTCTTGCTATGGTTAGCTTCATGAACATGTCTTCTTGCTATAGGTATGATTGTTTTGTCATGCAATGCTTTGTGATGAGTGAATCGAGCTCGCAAAGATGCCTTCCTAATTCTATTAATGCCATGCTCTGTTTTCTGCCAAGTCTGAAATCTGTTAACGAAACTTGCTATGTTTACATGGGTGCCATCATATCTTCTGATCCTTTTTGGCTCATGGTCATTAAGGGACTTTTGTTCTATGCATTTAGTAGATTCATGCCATGCCTTGTTTTGCTATGATAAGTTCCTATAGCATGTTGATTGCTTGCTCTAAACAAGTCTGTGAAGCTGATATCTTTTGCACTTTTGCCATGCTTGTTTGAACCTATTATTGTGTGATCTAGCCGTAGCTCAATGTTCATCTTTTGTCAAGCATCTTGAGTACATCACTGTCATATGCTTGGTTGTTATGTTGGAGTCCAGTAGCTTAGCTTCTTGTTGCATACTAAGTGGCATCATGTTGTTAATCGCAGAATTGTGCCATCCTTGTTTTGCTTGTCATTTGCAAACCGTGCATCCGATTCCGGTGATCTTTATATCGATTTCAATCGAAATCATCTCATCTTTCCAGTGGCATACTTTGTGTGCCAAGTTGATTCCTTGTTCATCCTTTTTCTTCCGGAGCACGCATATGCATCGCATATCACATCTCGCATATCATGCATGTATTGCATCATGTTGCTTGTGCATTTCCCGTGATTGATTGTTGGTCCTTTGCTTGTGTTATTGCTTTGGGTAGAGCCGGGAGACGAGAACGCTTATGAGGAACCTGTTGAGAATGCTTACGAGGATCAAGCATTCGACAACTCTGAGAACCTTGCAGGCAAAATGACCATACCCTCGAAATCACTTCTATCTTTGCTTGCTAGTTGCTCGCTCTATTGTTATGCCGCGCTACCTACCACTTGCTATATCATGCCTCCCATATTGCCATGTCAAGCCTCTAACCCACCTTTCCTAGCAAACCGTTGTTTGGCTAAGTTACCGCTTTTGCTCAGCCCTTCTTATAGCGTTGCTAGTTGCAGGTGAAGTTGAAGTTGGTTCCATGTTGGAACATGGATATTTTGGGATATCACAATACCTCTTATTTAATTTAGCGCATCTATATACTTGGTAAAGGGTGGAAGGCTCGGCCTTATGCCTGGTGTTTTGTTCCACTCTTGCCGCCCTAGTTTCCGTCATACCGGTGTTATGTTCCTTGATTTTGCGTTCCTTACGCGGTTGGGTGATTTATGGGACCCCCTTGATAGTTCGCCTTGAATAAAACTCCTCCAGCAAGGCCCAACCTTGGTTTTACATTTTCCTACCTAAGCCTTTTCCCTTGGGTTTTCGCGAGCCCGAGGGTCATCTTTATTTACCCCCCGGGCCAATGCTCCTCTGAGTGTTGGTCCGAACCGAGTAGACTGCGGGGCCACCTTGGGGAAACTTGAGGATTGGTTTTACTCGTAGGATGTCTCATCCGGATGTGCCCTGAGAACGAGATATGTGCAGCTCCTCGGGATTTGTCGGCACATTCGGGCGGCTTTGCTGGTCTTGTTTTACCATTGTCGAAATGTCTTGTAAACCGGGATTCCGAGACTGATCGGGTCTTCCCGGGAGAAGGAATATCCTTCGTTGACCGTGAGAGCTTGTGATGGGCTAAGTTGGGACACCCCTGCAGGGTATTATCTTTCGAAAGTCGTGCCCGCGGTTATGTGGCAGATGGGAATTTATAATGTCCGGTTGTAGAGAACTTGACACTTGACTTAATTAAAATACATCAACCGCGTGTGTAGCCGCGATGGTTACACACGGGTGCTTAGTGCTTGCTGCAGCTCCACCTCATTATCCCATCCTTCCTATAAGCTTAAATAGTCTTGATCTCGCGGGTGTGAGATGCTGAGTCCCCGTGACTCACAGATTCTAACAAAATAGTTGCAGGTGCCGATGATACCAGTGCAGGTGATGCAACCGAGCTCAAGTGGGAGTTCGACGAGGAACTTGGTCGTTACTATGTTTCGGTTCCTGATGATCAGTAGTGGAGCCCAGTTGGGACGATCGGGGATCTAGCATTTGGGGTTATCTTCTTTTCATTTGGATTTGACCGTAGTCGGTCTATGTGTGTGTTTTGGATGATGTATGAATTTGATTATGTTTTGTGTGAAGTGGTGATTGTAAGCCAACTCTCTTTATCCCATTCTTGTTCATTACATGGGATTGTGTGAAGATGACCCTTCTTGCGACAATACCTACAATGCGGTTATGCCTCTAAGTCGTGCCTCGACACGTGGGAGATATAGCCGCATCGTGGGCGTTACACTTCAGCATCGTCCTGATAATAGTCATTGTCAATGAGGTGTATGAAAAATGAGCCAAGAGAGTCAAGTTCTACCTCTGAGTCCGGATTAGCCACATCAGCATCAACATTTGGCTCGGAAGATGTAGTGGTCCTTTTCTTGGCAGGTTTTTTAACAACCTTGGTCTTCTGGCGAAGTGGCTTGGCCGGTTTATCTTGCGGTTTTGCCGGTTTATCTTGTGGTTTTTTCTTCCAGAACGGATCATCGCCCTGTCAAAGATGGACAAGATTTTCAAAGAATATTTTGAAGGAAGCAACTTAAAACAAAAAAGTCATATGATTCTTACAGCTGGCGGTTTGTTGGAGGTGTAGAAAGGACTTAATCCGGTCTGGCCGCGGATAGCCTCCGGTTCATTCAACATTTTCTTGACAGCCTCAGTAACTTCAGCCTCTGTTAGCTAAATATTAACATGTCGTTGAGGGTCGGTCAAACTCCCTGTGTATTCACACATCAAACCTGGGTGCCGACTTAAGGGCAGAATGCTCCAGTTTATCCAAGAACGAGCAAAGTCAACACCTGTTAAACCGTTCGCCATAAAGGCTCTAAGCTTTGACAGTTGTGGGGCATAGTTGGCCCTTTCCTTTGCAGTTAACCTCTAAGGAAAGGGATGTGTATTCCTGAGACGGTGAGGGCAGTAACCCGGCAAAGGGTTTTCATCAGTTGGAGATGTGTCTTTGCAATAAAACCAAGTCTGGTTCCGCTCCTTGGGGTGACTGTGAAGTTTCGCGTGAGGGAAGCTGACTTCCTTACTTTTTTGAACCGCCATTCCGCCGAGTTTAGTATTGGGTCCATCTGTGAACTTTGTGCGACGATTTAAGTGTAAGAAATCCCTAAACAATTCAACTGTGGGCTCCTCTTGAAGATGAGCCTCACAAAAGACTTGGAAATGGCAGATGTTGGACACAGAGTTTGGACCGATGTCCTGAGGGTGAAGCTGAAAACTCGCAAGAACATCTCGAAAGAATTTTGAACCGGGAGGGATAAAGCCTCGACCCAGATGGTCAAAAAAAATGACTACTTCTCCGTCCTTGGGTTCAGGAGGATTTTCCGGACCAGGGGCCCTCCAGTGGATGACCTCTTTCTTGGCTAAAGCGTCAGTTGCGACACATCTGTTTAACTGATCTTCAGTGACCCGGGAAGGAACCCAGTTGCATTCATAGACTTGTTTGGCCATTTCAATGGAAGCTGAAACATAGTTATTGCCGGTTTAAGATTTATAATGAACAAGTATAAAGTGATGCAAGTTAAAGCAGAGGTGTACGCATATTGTTAAACCAGAATATGATATTGCTAAACTGGAGTTTGATATTGCTAAGCCAGAATCTTACGATGGAGAAGGTGCAAACATAAATGAATCGGCGGTTTAAGAGGGGACTAATGGTACCTACCGGATTATCATTTTTTTCAAAGATAAACCGCCTATATTGGTATGAAAGGTACAGATCTAAAGTACTTAAGTGAAGGAAAAACAAGTTTCGCAGGTCGATGTGATAAATTTCAGATCTGTGGTGTGACAGAAAACTAGAAAATATTCAGACCTAATTTCAAGTGCTTGAACAAGTTCATCAAGTTCAGATGAGTTTTTATATAAAGGAGATGCTTCAATAAGGAAAAAGGGGATTATGGCCACGGCCGCACAAGAAGAGTCAGATCCAAACTAGCAGTTTGTGCTACTAAGAAGAACAGGGAAGAACGGCGCCGGAGCTGCAATAAAATCTGATGAACACTGAACCCTAATGGTGGATCTAGAGCGAGGAAAAGAGGAACTTACTGATGCTGAGGATAAAACGGAGGAGCGCCGCGTTTCTCTGGTGCGATCAGGTTGATGCAGCGGCCGTTGTTGAGGCATATGCGAAGATCGACGGCGGCGGCAGAGCTCGAAGGTTCGGTCGGCGCGAGGAAGAAGATGATGCGAAGAGGGACGGGGGGAAAATGGAAAGACCCCCTGGTCCTATTTATAAAGGCAAAGGGATAAGTGACAGGCTCGAGAATTGAGGAGCCCAAAAGTTAGATATATGGCAGAGCTGTCGCCTCGATTGTCGGAGGCTCATTAAGGAAGGTGAACTATATGCAATTTTTAATAGCAGGTGACGTCATGGCGGTTTATCATGATTCTAGAAGATGACATCATGGCGGTTTACAAGATTTCAGTGAAGATGATGATGCGTTGAAGATTGACATGAACCAGTTCAAATCAATCTGGGGCCTAATGTTGGGGATATTACTACTGGGCGTAAACCGGCCAGGAGAGGCCGGGTTATCCCCATAATGGTTCACTATACCTGAAGCCCATGAAGACAGACGGTGGTGCTTAATGAAGGCCCAGGGCCCAAAGACGGTTTAAGGTCTATAGACGTAAACCGACATTGATATGTAAACTTGTGTTGTAAGATAGAAAGAGCAGAGACTGAGCCGGACACGTTCATGAGCCGGTCTCGGGACCCTGTAAACCGACGGGCGTCAACCCATGTATATAAGAGGACGACCCGGCGGCGGTATAGAACAACAGACAACAACTAGAGACTCAGGCAAAGCGTATTCGCTCCCTGGTCATCGAAACCCTAGCAATCCCACAACAACTGGATCGTAGGCTTTTACCTTCACCGCAAGGGGCCGAACCAGTATAAACTCTCTACATCCCTTGTCCGCTTTAACCCCTTTAAGCTAACCCGTTGCGATGGCTCCATGACTAAGTCCTTTCTCTAGGACATCTGCCGTGACAAAACCACGACACTTTTTCTTGAAACTAGTGGTCTTGCTAACCATCAACACTTCATGCTCCTTGATTTCTACCTCCGTGGCGTTAAGCATTGCGAAGAGCTCGGGAATCGTTTTTGTCATCCCTTGCATATTATAGTTCATCATGAAGCCTTTGTAGCTTGGTGGCAGTGACTGAAGAACTCTGTCAATAACACTCTCAACTGGAAGATCAATTCCCAGCCGAGTCAAGTGGTTATGATACCCAAACATTTTGAGTATGTGTTCACTGACAGAACTATTCTCCTCCATCTTGTAGCTATAGAACTTGTTGGAGACTTCATATCTCTCAACCCGGGCATTAGCTTGAAATATGAACTTCAGCTCTTGGAACATCCCATATGCTCCGTGACGTTCAACACATCTTTGAAGTCCCGGTTCTAAGCTGTAAAGCATGGCACACTGAACTATTGAGTAGTCATCAGATCAAGACTGCCAGACGTTCATAACATTTGCAATAGCTTCTGCAGAAGGTCTGTTACCTAGCGGTGCATCAAGGACACAATTCTTCTATGCAGCAATGAGGATAATCCTCAAATTACGGACCCAGTCCGTGTAGTTGCTACCATCATCTTTCAACTTAGCTTTCTCTAGGAACACATTAAAATTTAAGGGAATGGTATCACGGGCCATTGATATACAACATAGATATGCAAAACTACTAAGACTTAGTTCATGGTAAATTAAGTTCAATTAATCGAATTACTAATGAACTCCCGCTTAAATAAACATCCCTCAAGTTATCTAAGTGATACATGATCCAAATCAACTAACCCATGTCCGATCATCACGTGAGATGGGGTAGTCATCAATGGTGAACATCTCTATGTTGATCATATCTACTATATGACTCACGTTCGACTTTTTGGTCTCAAGTGTTCCGAGACCATGTCTGTACATGCTAGGCTCATCACGTTTAACCCAAGTATTCTGCATGTGCAAAACTATCTTACACCCGCTGTATGTTAACGTAGAGTCTATCACACCCGATCATCACCAGGTGCTTCGAAACAACGAACTTTGGCAACGATGCATACTCGGGGAGAACACTTTTATCTTGAAATTTAGTGAAGGGATCATCTTATAATGCTACCAGCGTACTAAGCAAAATAAGATGCATAAAGGGTAAACATCACATGCAATCAGAATATCTGACAAGATATGGCCATCATCATCTTGTGCTTTTGATCTTCATCTCCAAAGAATCGTCATGATCTCCATCGTCACCGACTCAACATCTTGATCTCCATCGTTGCGTCGGGGGTGTCTCGCCAACTATTGCTTATACTACTATTGCTAACGCAAAGCGATAAAGTAAATCAATTACATGGCGCTTGCATTTCATACAATAATTAAGAGACAACCCTAAGGCTCCTGCCGACTGTCATTTTTACAAAACATGATCATCTCATACAACAATGTATATCGCATCACGTCTTGACCATATCACATCACAACAAGCCCTGCAAAAACAAGTTAGACATCCTCGACTTTGTTGTTGCAAGTTTTATGTGGATGCTACAAACTTCTAGCAAGAACTGTTCTTAATATGCAAAACCACAACGGTGATTATGAAGTTTGCTATTTTAACCTTCTTCAAGGACCGGCCGTAGTCAAATTTGATTCAACTAAAGTAAGAGAAACAGATACCCGCTAGCCACCTTTATGCAAAACAAGTTGCATGTCAGTCGGTGGAACCGGTCTCATGTGTGTGGACATGTAATTAAGGTTGGTCCGGGCCGCTTCATCCCACAATACCGTTGAATGAAAATAAGACATTGTGGTAAGCTGTATAACCATCACCGCCCACAACTCCTTTGTGTTCTACTCGTGCATATCATCTGCGCATAGACCGGGCTTTGATGGTACAGTTGGTTAACGTTGCATGGAAAACAAAAAAAATCTATGGACACACAAGAACTATCCATGGAGATGCATATCAGCGAGAGGGGAGAGTATGTCTACGTACCCTCGTAGACAGTAAGCGGACGGGTTTATTAATGCGGTTGATGTAGTCGAACTTCTTCGTGATCCAACCAATCAAGTACCGAACGTACGGCACCTCCGCGTTCAGCACACGTTCAGCTCGGTGACGTCCACGCCTTCTTGATCCAGCAAGACGGGTGAAGTAGTAGATGAGTTCCAGCAGCACGACGGCGTGGTGACAGTGGTGGTGAAGCTGTGGCACCCCGACTCAGAGCGACCGGTTTACCATGCATTGCCAGCCTAGAGACCATGTCTTCTGGCAACACACAACATCTTGGTACAGAAAACGACCGCTTTATTGATGCTAGCGGATCATAGTTTATATTACAACAGGTGTCGAGGCCAAGCGGCACACACGGTGCGGCTAAACAATATGTACATTATTTAGTGAACATAAAGGGGCCTCGATCATAACAACTACGCGGCAGCGGAACAACGTCGTAGCGGAAACTCCATAGCATAGGAACACCGATGTGGACATGATCTAGACTCGAACATCACTCCTTTCCAACGAGACTTTCCTGAAATTTGGCATGACACGCCAGGTCAGTACATGGAATGTACTTGCAAGCTCACAACAGGCATAATCATAATGACAAACAATATCATGATAATTAACCAATTAATAATGCAATAATGTTTCAACGTGCTGTGATCATGCTCTTGTGATAAAAGTCCCTCGGGACTGGCTTACCAACCGTGATCGTTCTTGGATCACCAATGTACCACCATCGTGGTCTTGACTAGGGGTATCTTGTGATCCTTACGGTGATCACAAGCACGACCAATAATTGGTCTCGAACATCTCGATGGCCTTCCAACCATCATCACAGTGCAAAGTTCATAACTTAGTGTGCAAAATTTATTAAACGTGGACCCATGGTGTGACCTACTACGAGCGTGTCCGTAACCATGGACTCGGCTATCGATAGATTATTACACTCTGCAGAGGTAGCACACTGTACCCACACCACGGAACCCATCGCCTCGCACTCCCATTCGGGTGGACCAACGGCATTCCGATGAAACCCCTCCATTGACATGACACTCTCTCGGCCACTCCGACTCAATCCCCACCGGGCTAGTCCTGGGTGGCCCCGGGTCTACCAAAGACACAACGACCACCGTCGTGGCCAAAACGATCCCACAAGGAGACCCGGTACCATAATCTCAACAACGGGCACACAAGGTTATGTCTGCTTACCGGGCCAGGGTAAGCATGCCCATAACCTTCCCTAGGTGGAGGCACCGACCAGAAGCATGACAACGGACCGAATCAAGGCCTTCCCATAAAGGCAAATGTGGTTGCATTGGGAAAACTCGATTCAGTGGCATCATGACCCGGCCAATGATATATTCAAGTTGAGTTATATACAGGTTCAACTTAAAGTAAAAACAAATGACCGGTGTCATCGCATGCCATGAAAATGCAACACTACATATGCATCACATTTTAACAGAAATGACTGAGTCAACTATATTCACACTAAGCATAATCATCAACAACTAATGCCACTTTTCTAGTTAGGATAAACCTCAAATTTAAACAGAATATTTTCTAGCAAATTTTATTATTTTACTCATGCAATAAAAATAACTTCAAGTAATTACTCATATGCATAACAATATTATTCTTTCATCATCACAAATGAATCCCTAGTTTCTTTACCAACTAAGTTAGTTTCAAACATTCTGTAAATCAAGCATATTAACTAAAACAAGCACTTAGCAGAATATAAAAAACATAATAGTTATTTAAATGCATGGATTAAATCTTTCATTCAAGTAAGAAAATCATAAATATTGAAATGGCACCATGAAAATTTTGGTGTGGCTTGCCTTAGTGCAGATGAGGTTCACAAGCCTTCTAGTGATCCTCAAGACAAGCTTCACCCTCTGAAAATAATTTTAAACACAAGAAGAAAATATCAAGAACCCTTCTGAAGATTACCAGAAAATCTAGGCAGCACAGAAAAATCTCATTTTTGGCGAGCTGCTAGATTTCTTTGCAAAGAACACAATGCAAAAAGAATCAATTCATTTGGACTTATGGTTGACGAGATATAGCTGTTTGAAGCTCTCTGGAAAATATATAAATTTGAATTTAAATAAAACAAACTAGGGGGGTGTGGTCGAAGGCGTAAAGCCTCGGAGTGCCACCACTCGTACCGCTTCGCGCGCGTACTGAGTGGCTGACTAGCGGGAACCGCTAGTCAGGTGTGGGGGAGAGGGAGGAGGAAACAGAGAGTGGCGCGGCTTCGCCGAAGCTCACGCTGGCGGTGAGGGCTCCTTGGCCAAAACGAGAGGGAGGGATCGAGAGAGGGGATGTTGGCGCACCTGCCCGTACCCGTAGCGTAGCTAGGGGTGGTCGAACGGCATCGGAATCGACCTCGCAAGCGGAGACAGAGAGCGGTGGTCGCCGGAGACGAAGACGACGGCGAACAGAGGCAACTCCAGGGGCTCCAAGTGGACAGAACGACTTCACCGAAGAGTGGCGAAGGCTCTGGATGGATCGCCCAGGCCTGGGAGGGGCTGGAGCTACCGCGACGACCCGAGGGGATCGTCGGCGAGCTTGAGCTCGGGGCCGGCAGCCCACGGCTTGCCCGGCCGGGCTACGGCCATCTACAAGTTTGTGGAGTGTGTGGGAGTGGAGGATGGTGTTCGAGGAGGCTGGGGGTGGCTCCTTTTATAGGCGAGCGTGGAGGGTGGATCGGGCTCCGCCGGCGACACCTGGACACTGCGCCCAGGGACGAGCGGCGTTAGTGAGAGGGGGAGAAGGCGACGCAGCTCACGCGGGGACTGTGGGCGAACGGGGACGAGCACAGGATCGAGAGGAAGGCGACGAGAACAGTGTAGAGCACACTGTTGCATTGGCCGGACCGCGCCCATGCTCGCTGCGGCGAGCTCCGGCGTCGGCGAGTGCCAGGGGGAAGTTTAGGGGGTTGGGACGAAGATGGTGGCGAGGTTTGGCGCGCTTGGGCAGTCTGGGAAGCGAGCACGCGCGAAACAGAGCGCTCGGCGGCACTCAGAGCGCGTCGACACGCATGCTGGCATCGTGTACACACGTGGTCACCGCGTGAACTCTGCCCTCAGGCCGACCTACGTCCGAAGTTCATGTCTGGCTTGTTGTTCGTGGTAGTTTTGAAGATTACCACGCTTTGGTTTGGATCCAGACGCAGTAGAAAAGATTTTACAAGGCAAGTAAGTTTCTGGTCAGTAACTTTGAGAGGTTACTGAGGTCAAATGGCTGGGAGTTGGGGGCTGTGCTTTGGAGGCTAGCAATCATCTACTAAGTGATGATGCACAAGAAAAATCAGCCACAATGGAGCAAGAAAAATGGTAGTTGCTGTAGGAACCACCATTTCTGTCCAGAACAGAAAATATTTTCTGTAGGAAAAATATTCCAAAAAGTGATGAAATATTTTTGCTCAGGAAGGTGCCCTAGGGTTGAAAGAATATTTGTGAATTTTCTCAGATTTTTGTGGGCAAGAAAAATTGGGGTTGCTTTGGAGCACATTGAGCTAGCTAGGGTTTTAGAGAGGTAAATGAATATTTTTCATTAAGGAAAAATATTCCAAATATTATTTTGAGGTGAACCAGAGAGGGAATGATGATTAGAGAGGGAAATGAGGCACTTGGGTGAAAGCCAAGGGTACCCAAGTGTTTAAGTCCATATGAAAAGATTCAAAAGAAAAGAACTCCAACTTTCAAAATAAATCCAAATGAAAATCAGGCAAATGGAAGAGGGCAAAAACCAGGCTATCACAAACATCCCCCACTTAGAATGAATCTCGTCCTCGAGATTTGGTTGCTTGGGAAAACAATTCTGGATAATGTGCCCTTAAAAATTCTTCTGGTTCCCAAGTTGATTCTGACTCCGTGTGGTGCTCCCACTGAACTTTGTAAAATTTTCTTACTTTACTGCGAGTGACTCTTTCCATCTGATCCAAAATTCTTACCGGTCTCTCTTCATATCTTAAATCCTTTACCAACTCTATCTCAGTCATAGCAGTCTTTTTCTCAGGCGGCGATATGCATCGCCTCAACTGTGAAACATGAAACACGTTGTGCACGTCCGACAATTCAGGAGGTAGTTCCAACTGATATGCAACAGTACCCACTCAGGACATAACTGGAAATGGACCAATAAATCTGGGTGCCAACTTTCCACGAGTCTGGAACCTCTTGACTCCTTTATAGGAGTGACTCGGAGGTATACGTGTTCTCCAGGTTCAAAACTGATTTGTCGGTGCTTTGCATCATAATAACTCCTCTGTCGAGATTTGGCCAATTGCAATCTGTCTCTGATCTCCTTAACTTGTTTCTCAGCTTCCATCATGAGATCTGTTCCTAAGATACGGCTATCTCCAGTTTGAGAGCAATTAAAAGGAGTGCGGCACTTATGGCCATACAAAGCCTCATACGGTGACATCTTTAGACTGGTCTGGAAGCTATTATTATAAGAGAACTCGGCATACGGCAGACACTCTTCCCATTTAGATCCTTGGGCCAAAGCACAGGCTTGTAGCATATCTTCGAGTATTTGGTTTACCCGTTCTGTCTGTCCATCGGTCTGAGGATGATACGCGGTACTGTATTTCAGCATTGTCCCCAAGGCTTGATGGAGACGTGACCAAAAAGCAGAGGTAAAAAGTGAACCTCGGTCAGAAGTGATAGTTCGAGGTACTCCATGTAAACTGACTATCCTGGATACATACGGCTGTGTGAGTTGGTCTGCTCGATATGTGGTTCTGATCGGGATAAAGTGAGCAACCTTGGTTAAGGTGTCCACTATGACCCAGATTGCATCATTGCCTCGCTGAGTCCTGGGCAGTCCTGTGATGAAATCCATGCAGACATCATCCCATTTCCATTGTGAGACTGGGAGTGGTTGGAGAAGTCCGACTGGCTTCTGATGCTCTGCCTTCAACTTGTTGCATATGTCGCAACAGGCCACAAAATAGGCAATGTTTTTCTTCATTCCATCCCTCCAGAATATTTGTCGAAGGTCTTCATACATTTTCGTACCTCCAGGGTGAATAGAATATGAGGATTCGTGTGCTTCCGATAGGATTTTCTTCTTTAAGTCTGACTGATTGGGTACACAAATCCTTCCACGGAACCGGAGGGTGCCGAATTTATCCTTTGCGAAATCTGGAGTCTGTCCTGCCATCGCGCTCTTGACACGTTTCTGTAGATCGATGTCAGCTGGCTGGGCCTTGCGGATTTCTTCCTCAAGTGTGGGAGCAACTTCCAAAATATTAGCACGGCCAGCATCAACTATGACCAAGTTGAGCTGAGCAATCTCCTCTTGAAGTTCAGGCGGCAAGGATTCCAATATGACAGTCAGGCTGACAGGCTTTCGACTGAGTGCATCGGCGACCACGTTGGGCTTACCCGGGTGGTAATTTATTCCAAGATCATAATCCTTGACCAACTCAAGCCATCTTCGTTGACGGAGATTTAAATCTGGCCGAGTAAATATATACTTGAGACTTTTATGATCGGTAAAAATTTGGTACCTCTTCCCGATGAGATAGTGTCTCCAAATTTTTAGAGCATGAACCACCGCGGCCCATTCCAGATCATGAGTGGTATAATTCCCTCATGGGCTCATACCTGTCGTGACGCATATGCTACACCCTTGCCATCTTGCATAAGTACGCATCCAAGTCCTTGTCTGGAGGCGTCACAGTACACATCAAAACTGCGGTAGATATCTGGAAGAGTCAATACAGGTGCGGTTGTCTGCCGTATCTTTAGCTCATTGAAACTTTTCTCACAGTCCTCAGTCCATTCAAACTTCTTATCCTTTTTGAGAAGCTCCATCATGGGTTTAGCAATCTTGGAAAATCCTTCAATGAAACAACGATAATATCCGGCTAATCCAAGAAAACTCCTGATCTATGATACGGTTGTGGGTGGCAACCAATCGAGCACATCCTTTACTTTGCTCGGGTCCACGGCTATACCTTCGGTAGATAGTACATGTCCAAGAAATCCAACTTGCTTGAGCCAAAACTCACACTTACTGAATTTGGCGTACAGCTGATGGTCGCGGAGTCGTTGTAGCACTGCTCGGAGGTGATCCTTGTGATCTTCTTCACTCTTGGAGTAAATGAGTATGTCATCGATGAAGACTACCACGAACTTATCGAGGAAGTCCATGAATACTTTGTTCATCATATGCATGAAGAAGGTAGGGGCATTGGTGAGATCAAAGGACATAACTGTATATTCATAAAGACCGTACCGATTAGTGAATGCGGTCTTAGGAATATCTTCCTTTTTAATCTTGAGCTAATGATATCCCGTCTGTAAATCAATCTTAGAGAATACCATGGCCTCACTGAGCTGATCAAACAGATCATCAATCCTTGGCAGCGGATATTTATTTTTGATGGTGACCTCATTCAGCTGACGGTAATCCACACACATGCAGAGGCTGCCATCCTTTTTGTCCACGAAAATAGCAGGTGATCCCCATGGTGATGAGCTGGGACGGATATATCCTTTCTTGGGCATTTCATCAAGTTGTTTCTTTAGCTGCACTAATTCTGATGAAGGCATCCGGTAATACTTCTTGTATGCGGTTCCGGGCACAAGATCGATTGCAAACTCAAGCTCTCGATCTGGTGGCATGCCTGGCAGCTCTTCTGGAAATACATCAGGAAACTCACTGACCACAGGAATTAATTCCAATTCAGCCACAACGGTGAAGACCATTTCTTTCTTGGGTATGCTTCTGCGAGCATAGAATTTGGTAGTCTACCCCTTCGGACTGGTCAAAGTAACCTCTCGGGTCGCGCAATTTATGCATACTCGATATTGAGTCAACCAATTCATACCCAATATAACATCCAACTTGGCGGACTCAATAATTATCAAAGAAGTTGGAAAACCGACTCCGTTGATATTGATTTCCAGATTACGGCAGACCAGATTGCTCTTGATTAAGGATCCCGGGGTTTGTACCAGCATATATTTGCCCAAAAGCAAACAAGGAAATTTGTTTTGGGCAACAAAATTCCGAGAAATAAAAGGGTGGGAAGCCCCAGAGTCAAATAAAATTACTGCAGGTATGTTATTAACAGAAAACATACCAGTGACGACTTCGGGGTTCTCTTGGGCTTCATCGGCGGAGAGGTGATGCACGTGCCTAGTAAAGTTTTGCTGTTTCGGGCATGACTCCATAAAGTTGACTTGTGGCCTGAATAGGGCATTCGCCTTGCTGTTCTTGGGGCACTGTCTAGCATAATGTCCGTTTTGCCCACAACTGAAGCAAGAATTGTTGCGCTGGCGCTCCTCATGCACTGGGTTGGTCACGACATTCTTGACATGAGTGGTGGTCTTGTTAACATTCTGTTGCCAATTGGGCTTGTATTCCACCTGAGTCTGCTGTGAGGTACAAGCCTTTTGCACTGGTTGTCCATCCTACTTTGGCTCAAACTTGCGATTGTGGTCGTTGTTAGCAGGTCTATTATCTGATATAAGCTTGTGCTCCCTTTCAGCAATGAAAGCCTTGTTTACCAGAGTTTGGAAATATGAGAAATCAAACATACTGAGGGTACACCGGAGTTGCGGATTTAATCCACCAAGAAATCTGTCAATCTTTCTTTCTTCGGTGGCCATGTCATAAAGGGAGTAACGGACCAGATGATTGAATCTTTGCAAATACTCACCCACAGACTGATTTCCTTGGATGAGTGCGAGAAATTCTCGCTGCTTAGTCTTCATAATTCCATTAGGGATATGATATTTCTGGAACTGATCCCTGAATTTTGACCAGGTGATTTCTTCATCGGCCGGCCACATGGCTTTTGCATTTTCCCACCATATGGCAGGAGCGCCTTCAAGATAATGAGTTGCTAATGGAACTTTCATTTTCTTCAGTACGAGCAATCTCAAGCTTTTCTCAATGGTACGCAACCAATCGTCTGCATCCAAGGGATCAACAACCTGACTGAAACTGGGGGGCTTGGTCCTCTGAAAATCTGACAGCTTGGAGTAATGACCGTTCTGATTTCCATTCTGTCCAACCATAGCTTGCACAATTCTTAATATTTCAAGCAGATCATTGTTCCTTCTTTCTTCAAACATACACAGAATTTGCTCGGTGGAGGGCGGATTTGGCGGTGGAGGCGGTGGCGGAACGTACGGCTCGGGAGAGTGTCCTGCCTGTCGTGCGGAACGACGAACAGGAGTTCCCTCACGAACGTTGCTACTGCTGCCTCCCCGTGGCATCCTATTATGATTTTTCCCAAGACAACGCAACCGAGATGAGAAACATTCAAAATAAATTGGGGAAAAGCCAACAACAAAAGCCCGAGAAAAACCAAAATGACGGAGAAAACACGGCGAATAAAATAGAGTTCCAACATAATTATACATAGACTCATACATGAAAGATAACCAACATGCCAGGTTCATCTCATATAGGCAACGAAACATCATGACTCGTACGACTACATCCTTACACCATCCTGACGACTGCGAATACTCAGGGGCACTACTGCTCTGCTGGTGCTGCGGTGTCCTCTCCTGAAGTGGACTCGGATCCTGAACTGACGAGGTTAACGTAAACCTCCGGGTTAAAGGTAACATGACGGCGCTGCCTGGAGGGCTCTCCCTCAGGGGCAGGGGTAGGGTGAAGCATCGGGGCTACAGGAGTAGTGAGAAGTGAAACCCACTCAGCAGGAGCACTGAGAGGATTTACGGTCGAGGCGCCCGAGCTACTCGGAGGAGTAACCGGCGAAATAGGGGAACTAGAATTGACTGGAATATAAGGAGTAAATCCTAGAGAGGATGGACTAGTGGCAGATCTAGTAGAGACTAAAGCAGAGGCTAAAGCAGTAAGGGCACGAGTCAGCTCTCGAGCCAGCTCGTGGATCATAAGATAGCTAGTGGTGACATAATGAGCAAGGTGGCTAGTGACACTATCAGATTCCGGATCAATGATAGGGAAACGGACACGGCCATTGTCGTGCAGAGAAGGATAGTAATAGAAACCTGGGTGGTTCTGCATCCGGACCTCGTTGTAACGAAGCTCGACAAGGACCTCGAATGCAGCAAACTGGACAGCCTGAGAGGCGGTAGAAGCGTAACCACTCCGAGAAGTACGAGTGTAAGTGCTGGAATCGGAAATGGTGCGCAGAGTAACCACTACGTGATACTCATACACTGAGTCTGCTAGACGCTCCCGGTACACATGATGGACTGGATCGTCTCCGAGGGAATACAGCCGACGCCACACATTGCGAAGGAGGTGCGGTGACGTGTACGACATCAGCTGCAACTGGCACGGATACAGCATTGGAGCCATCTACACTCACAAGCATTATCAGGTAAGCATAAAAATAAAACAAGTGCATGCAATGCAACAACCAGCTATAAATGTAACCGACACTCAACTTAACTCGTATCTAACGTCCAGTTAACACGTCGTAGTCTAGCGTGGCCTACAGTCAGCGCAACTCTGATACCAAGCGTTGTGGCACCCTGGCTCAGACCGACCGGTTTACCATGCATTGTCAGCCTAGAGACCATGTCTTCTGGCAACACACAACATCCTGGTACAGAAAACAACCACTTTATTGATGCTAGCGGATCATAGTTTATATTACAACAGGTGTCGAGGCCAGGCGGCACACATGGTGCGGCTGAACAATATCTACATTATTTAGTGAACATAAAGGGGCCTCGATCATAACAACTACGCGGCAGCGGAACAACGTCGTAGCGAAAACTCCATAGCACAGGGACACCGATGTGGACACGATCTAGACTTGAACAGCACTCCTTTCCAACGAGACTTTCCTGAAATCTGGCATGACACGCCAGGTCAGTACATGGAATGTACTTGCAAGCTCACAACAGGCATAATCATAATGACAAACAATATCATGATAATTAACCAATTAATAATGCAATAATGTTTCAACATCCTGTGATCATGCTCTTGTGATAAAAGTCCCTCGGGACTGGCTTACCAACCGTGATCGTTCTTGGATCACAAACGTACCACCATCGTGGTCTTGACTAGGGGTATCTTGTGATCCTTACGGCGATCATAGCCACGACCAATACTTGGTCTCGAACATCTCGATGGCCTTCCAACCATCATCACAGTGCAAAGTTCATAACTTAGTGTGCAAAATTTATTAAACGTTGACCCATGGTGTGACCTACTACGAGCGTGTCCGTAACCGTGGACTCGGCTATCGATAGATTCTTACACTCTGCAGAGGTAGCACACTGTACCCACACCACAGAACCCATGGCCTCACACTCCCATTCGGGTGGACCAACGGCATTCTGACGAAACCCCTCCATTGCCATGACACTCTCTCGGCCACTCCGACTCAATCCCCACCGGGCTAGCCCTGGGTGGCCCCATGTCCACCAAAGACACAACGACCACCATCGTGGCCAAAACGATCCCACAAGGAGACCCGGTACCATAATCTCAACAACAGGCACACAAGGTTATGTCTGCTTACCGGGCGAGGGTAAGCATGCCCATAACCTTCCCTAGTTGGAGGCACCGTCCAGAGGCATGACAACGGACCGAATCAAGGCCTTCCCATAAAGGCAAATGTGGTTGCACAGGGAAAAACTCGATACAGTGGCACCATGACCCGGCCAACGTTATATTCAAGTTGAGTTATATACAAGTTCAACTTAAAGTAAAAAAATGACCGGTGTCATCGCATGCCATGAAAATACAACACTACATATGCATCACATTTTGAAGGAAATGACTGAGTCAACTATATTCACACTAAGCATAATCATCGACAACTAATGCTACTTTTCTGGTTAGGATAAACCTCACTTTAAACAGAATATTTTCTAGCAAATTTTATTATTTTACTCATGCAAGAAAAATAACTTCAAGTAATTACTCATATGCATAACAATATTATTCTTTCATCATCACAAATGAATCCTAGTTTCTTTACCAACTAAGTTAGCATCAAACATTCTGGAAATCAAGCATATTAACTAAAAAAGGCACTTAACAGAATATAAATAACATAATAGTTATTTAAATGCATGGATTAAATCTTTCATTCAAGTAAGAAAATCATAAATATTGAAATGGCACCATGAAAATGTTGCTGTGGCTTGCCTTAGTGCACATGAGGTTCATAAGCCTTCTGGTGACCCTCAAGACAAGCTTCACCCTCTGAAAATAATTTTAAACACAAGAAGAAAATATCAAGAACCCTTCTGAAGCTTACCAGAAAATCTGGGCAGCACAGAAAAATCTCATTTTTGGCGAGCTGCTAGATTTCTTTGCAAAGAACACAATGCAAAAAAGAATAAATTCATTTGGACTTATGGTTGACGAGATATAGCTGTTGAAGCTCTCTGGAAAATATATAAATTTGAATTTAAATAAAACAAACTAGGGGGGTGTCGTCGAAGGCGGAAAGCCTCGGGGCGCCACCACTCGTACCGCTTCGCGCGCGTACTGGGTGGCTGACTAGCGGGAACCGCTAGTTAGGTGTGGGGGAGAGAGAGGAAGAAACAGAGAGTGGCGCGGCTTCGCCGGAGCTCACGCCGGCGGTGAGGGCTCCTTGGCCAAAACGAGAGGGAGGGATCGAGAGAGGGGATGGAGGCGCACCTGCCCGTACCCGTAGCGTAGCTAGGGGTGGTCGGACGGCGTCGGAATCGACCTTGCAAGCGGAGCCAGAGAGCGGTGGTCGCCGGAGACGAAGACGATGGCGAACAGAGGCAACTCCAGGGGCTCCAAGTGGACGCAACGGCTTCACCGAAGAGTGGCGAAGGCTCTGGAAGGATCGCCCAGGCCTGGGAGGGGCTGGAGCTACCGCGAAGACCCGAGGGGATCGCCGTTGAGCCCGAGCTCGGGGACGGCAGCCCGCGGCCTGCCTGACCGGGCTACGGCTATCTACAAGTTTGTGGAGTGTGTGGGAGTGGAGGATGGTGTTCGAGGAGGCTGGGGGTGGCTCCTTTTATAGGCGAGCGTGGAGGGTGGATCGGGCTCCGCCGGCGACACCTGGACACTGCGCCCAGGGACGAGCGGCATTAGTGAGAGGGGGAGAAGGCGACGCAGCTCACGCGGGGACTGTGGGCGAACGGGGACGAGCACAGGATCGAGAGGAAGGCGACGAGAACAGTGTAGAGCACACTGTTGCATTGGCCGGACCGCGCCCATGCTCGCTGCGGCGAGCTCCGGCGTCGGCGAGTGCCAGGGGGAAGTTTAGGGGGTTGGGACGAAGATGGTGGCGAGGTTTGGCGCGCTTGGGCAGTCTGGGAAGCGAGCACGCGCGAAACAGAGCGCTCGGCGGCACTCAGAGCGCGTCGACACGCATGCTGGCATCGTGTACACACGTGGTCACCGCGTGAACTCTGCCCTCAGGCCGACCTACGTCCGAAGTTCATGTCTGGCTTGTTGTTCGTGGTAGTTTTGAAGATTACCACGCTTTGGTTTGGATCCAGACGCAGTAGAAAAGATTTTACAAGGCAAGTAAGTTTCTGGTCAGTAACTTTGAGAGGTTACTGAGGTCAAATGGCTGGGAGTTGGGGGCTGTGCTTTGGAGGCTAGCAATCATCTACTAAGTGATGATGCACAAGAAAAATCAGCCACAATGGAGCAAGAAAAATGGTAGTTGCTGTAGGAACCACCATTTCTGTCCAGAACAGAAAATATTTTCTGTAGGAAAAATATTCCAAAAAGTGATGAAATATTTTTGCTCAGGAAGGTGCCCTAGGGTTGAAAGAATATTTGTGAATTTTCTCAGATTTTTGTGGGCAAGAAAAATTGGGGTTGCTTTGGAGCACATTGAGCTAGCTAGGGTTTTAGAGAGGAAAATGAATATTTTTCATTAAAGAAAAATATTCCAAATATTATTTTGAGGTGAACCAGAGAGGGAATGATGATTAGAGAGGGAATTGAGGCACTTGGGTGAAAGCCAAGGTTACCCAAGTGTTTAAGTCCAGATGAAAAGATTCAAAAAAAACTCCAACTTTCAAAATAAATCCAAATGAAAATCAGGCAAATCAAAGAGGGCAAAAACCAGGCTGTCACAGAAGCTATATCCGCAGGGCTTAGCCTAACCACTCTGAAAATATGACCGAGGGCCGAAACTGTGGAGAGGGGCGTCGCACACAGCTAAGAGGTTGTCGTGCCCTTTGTGTGGCGCCCCTCCCTCATATATAATTGTGGGGGAGGGGAGGCAGCTAGGAGGCGCCCCAAGGATGGCCGCTGGTCCCCTTGGGCTCCTGCCCTATGGCGCCCCCTTACCTTGTTTGCACAAGGGGGGAAGGAAAAGGGAGGAGAGGGAAGGAAGGGGGAGGCCGACTCCCCCCTTTCCTTCTCTCCCCAAGGGTTGCGGCCTTAGGAGGGGAACGCCAGCTCCTTGTGGGCTGGTGTGTCCCCCCTTTGGCCCATATGGCCCATTAACCTCCCGGGGGTTCCCGGAACCCCTTTCGGTGATCCAAATAGCATCGTCCTATATATCAATCTTTACCTCCGAACCATTCCGGAGCTCCTCGTCATGTCTGTGATCTCATCTGGGACTCCGACCAACATTCGATCACCAAATCTCATAACTCATATAACACTACATCGTCAACGAACGTTACGCGTGTGGACCCTATGGGTTTGAGAAGTATGTAGACATGACCGAGACACCTCTCCGGTCAATAACCAATAGCGGAACCTGGATGCCCATATTGGTTCCTACATATTCTACGAAGAACTTTATCGATCGAACCTTAGGACAACGCACGTAATTCCCATTGTCTGTCAGTATGTTACTTGCCCGAGATTCGATCGTCGGTATCTTCACCGGTAAGTCTCTTTACTTGTTCCATAATACATCATCTCGCAACTAACTCCATAGTCACTTTGCTTGCAAGCTTCTTGTGATGTGTATTACCAAGAGGGCCCAGAGATACCTCTTTGATACTCGGAGTGACAAATCCTAATCTCGATCCATGCCAACTCAGACACCTTCGGGGATACCTGTAGAGCATCTTTATGATCACCCAGTTACATTGTGACGTTTGATAGCACACAAGGTATTCCTTCGGTATCCGGGAGTTGCATGATCTCATTGTCGAAGGAATATGTATTTGACATTAAGAAAGCAATAACAATAAACTTGAACAATCATATGCTAAGCTAACGGATGGGTCTTGTCCATCACATCATTCTCCTAATGATGTGATCCCGTTATCAAGTGACAACACATGTTATGGTTATGAAACATTAACCATATTTGATCAACGAGCTAGTCTAGTAGATGCTCACTAGGGACACAATATTTTGTTTATGTATCCACATATGTATTTAAGTTTCTGATCAATACAATTATAGCATGAATAATAAATCTTTATCATGAATAAGGAAATATAATAATAACAACTTTACTATTGCCTCTAGGGCATATTTCCATCAGAACGAGTGTCCCTGGAACTTCAAAGGAGATGCGGTGCTGCTCGTGCCGTACGATGGGATCACAAAACCCTCCACCATCAAGCTTGAAACAATTAACATATGAATCCAAATCCATGATGTGCCAGATTTGTATGCCCATCTAGTTACTCCACTTGCTGCGAAGGTGGGGGAAGTGCTGTTCTTTGAGCCGCCATCTCACGATTTTGTTGGCAACTTGTATCGTGTCTGGGTTCGAATCAACGTGTTCAAACCACTAAAGAATGTGGTGTCTATGATCAGAGATGACAAGAGGCAAATCTAGCTATAGGGTTAAATATGAAAGACTCCCAGATTGTTGTGTTGTTTGTGGTGTGCTTGGCCACCAGTTTAAGGAACATGGTAATGGGGTGCATCCTCCATCAGCTCTAGTGTTCAAAGATATGTGTGCTAGCTGGTTTATGCACAGCGGTCGTGGTCCAGGAGAAGGTCGTGGCCGTCGTGGGGGTTGCAGGGTGGCCGATGGGGTGGCCGCTCATATGTCCGTCAGGATGTAGGTGAAAGCAGGATGGCAGAAATGTATAAGAAGGGAGGAGGAGCGTAGGTTGAGGACCCAGTAGTGGACGCTGATGATATTGATATGGAAGATGCCAGTAGGAAGAGGATCGCTGGAGGGGAACTTGGTTCCAATCAGATAACCCAACCAAACTCGAAGATGCCACAAAACACCAACAATCTCCTTGCTATTGTGCCTATAGGGACTGTTGTAAGCCCTCCGCCAAAGAGAGATCCAAAGAGGACCAAGACGAATGAGGACGACAGCAATGACACCAACTCAGCAGTGAAAAACTTGGCGGGCTCCACTACAAAAAAGACACATTCGTGACATTTTGGCCCGAACGAAATTTTTTTGTCATGCTTATGACACTTCTATGACGATAATTGTGGCAAAGGCAAATATCATCATAGATGTGGTGGGCTCCTACTTCTATGACAAAAAATCATGACAGAAAATGGGCTTTTCGTCCTGGCCAGGCCAGAGACGCACCTGCATGACATTCTTTGTGCCGTCAATAATGAAAAAAATCATGGTAGAAGCAAGGGCGAGGAAAATATCTAGGAGTTCCCGGTTACACTGGGTGGTCGGGGCCGAGCAATGCACGAAGGTTTGCGCGTTTCTCTCGTACATGTACGCGCGTGTGTGCGGCGAGGCATTGGGCTCTAACTGAACCCAAGCGATCGCACTGCTAGCTACGTTACTGAACCCGAGCGATCGATCCCTTTGCTGTTAACTGAACCTGAGCGATTCATTCGCTGCTGATTGAACCCGAGCGATTCCTTCGCGGCTTGTCAGTGCAACAAACCCTGGGTCCCTTGCCCAGACTGTGCACAAGCACAAGATCAAGAAAGAAGCACCAGCTTAAGGTAGAGATTGAAGGACCAAGAGATTTGAAGAACCAATGTGTAGCTCAGAAGGATCAAGATCAAGCCATAGGAGCAAGATATTGGCAAGAGAAGGGCCTCCCTTGCCGGGCAGGCGAGCCTTTATCATTGTCAGTCAACTAAGGTTGGCCCTCGGCCCCGGCAAGGGGCGAGGCCACCACCAGAAGCAGGCAACCAAGACACCCCGACAAGGTCTGCCGGGGCTCGCGGGGGCAGAACCACCCCACCAACCACTCAAGCACGACCCACGTCGTCGATCGGAGTGGTGTCAAGACGCAAGGTGATTAAGTGGCAGCCATTTCCTACAGAAGAAACCCACAGATGACACCCGTCCTACGACGTGTCAAGGGAACAGGCGTGGAGCTGGCAAGATAGCCCGGCAAGCCTAGTCACGCAACCGGTGATGTGACACTAAGCGGTGCATTTAATGCACCCTGTCAGCCCGCAGAGTTAGGTATGATAGCACTGTTTGCTATCATATCAGTGGACAATGACCACTTTGCCATTGTGGTGACCCCTTAATCTATAAAAGGAGGCCCATGGCACCCGTAGGAGGGGTTGAAAAGTTGACGAACCCACACACCCTTACGCGCGTAGTCGCTGCTGCCCTATGGCAACCCTGCCGGGCAAGTGTGCTGCATTTCGCCATTCTCGTTCCACCATCAATCCACTAAAGCAAGAGTAGGATCTTACGCCTCGTGGCGGCCCGGACCTGGGTAAATTGCTTGTGTGCTCTTTGTCATGCTGCCGTGCGCTGGTTTGCTCTTTGTGCAATGCGTCGTCCCCCTGCCGAACCAGCAAGGGGCCTCCTGGTCCCATAGGTGGTCGTGGATATCCTGCGACATCTTTGGCGCGCCAGGTAGGGGGGGTGCTTGCACGAACCTGAAAGCGTGCACAGCGCGTAATCTTCATCGCCATCTTCATCTTCGACGATGCCATCGACCATGGCGCCTAAGAAGAAGCAGTCCGGTCCTTCGGCCCACCCATCCACCTTGAAGGCTCCGCCGCCCGATGCCTCTATTGCTGCGGGGGATGCGGAGACGATCGAGGACACGAGCGCTGCTGGGGGTGTGGTTGGAGCGGGTGGCGCCATCACCACTTCCCTCGCGTCCGACACGGGGGCTGAAGATGTCAGAGGAGAACAACATCAGCAACGCCCTTGCGGTCACGCTCCACAAGGTGTGGGCGAGGGGGTCACTCCATCTGCACCCTCTCCTCCAACCGACGGGCACAGCCACAACAACGGTGCTCGGTCCGGGGTGAACCATCGCCCTCCGGCCGCCCCCACCACGGGAGCGACCGCGACCCATGTGCCTCCTCCTGGACGACTTGACCAGACCGTTGTGCTCGACGGAGCCGCTGACCCTCGAGCACCACCGCCACGCGACCCCGCTGCCTAGGTGGTCGTCCCACAACTACGTGGACGCGGCACCCCCGCCGTCGCCGCCGCCGGCACCATCAGAGCCGGGCTACGGTGCGGTCGACATCATCAACATCTATACCAAGCACAGCCACAGAGACTATGGCGCGAGCTAAGTTGCTGCTGAGGTTTCCGCCAGCGGCCGAGCAGATGGATGAATGGCGTGCCACCATCCAGAGCCTGCTCGGTTTCACCGAAGCGGGGGGCTCATGGCGAGCTGGCCCGCCATGACCTCCCCAGGTGACAACAACCGCCCGTACAGCTGGCCGAAATGAGGGGGCCGTCCCCATGGTGCAGTCCCCACCACGACAGCCAACGCGGGCGCGGCTGAATCAAGACCCCGACGAGGTCTCGATGGCCTCTTCTGACCCTCGAGCACGTCCAGGCCAACGTCGAGCCTCAGAGGATAGGCGGCGGGGAGACGCGCGCGCCATCATAAATCGGTGCCACGACGACCTCCGCCAGACCGACAGGTGCGGCGGCCTCAACGTCGACGAACCTGCGCTCGGTGTTGGCGGGTGCCTACCTTTTGAGGTTGGCTGCCCTGCCTTTACACGAGAACTGCGGCAAGTCCGTGGGCCGTCCGTTCGCACGTTCAAGCTAGAGATACTTGAGAAGTACAATGGGAGGCTGAACCCGACAGAGTTCTTGAGCACCAACTACTTCCCTTTGGCCCTGAAGTCCAATGTGAGGTCTTGGCTGATGCACCTGCCGGAGAACTCTATTTCGTCATGGGCAGACCTGTGCCACAGGTTCATCGGTGCCTTCACCGGTGGCCACCAAGAGCCCGGCAGGCCCAGCGACCTGCAACTTCTACAGTAGAAGGAAAGAGAAACTCTTCGTAAGTATTTACAAAGATTCAGTAAAGTTCATAGGAATATTCCAAATATCCATCCGGCAGCCATTATAGCAGCCTTCTAGTCTAATGTGCGCAACCGTCGCATTCATTCTAAGATGAATGTGCGGTTGCCCAAGACTGTAAAGGAGCTATACACACTGGTGGATAAGTGTGCTCGGATGGAGGAAGGAAGGAAGTTGCCCAGAGAGGAAGATTGCATCAATGGTGATTCAGAGGGTGAAGATGAATCAACCAGTCAGAGGAAGGGCAAGAAGCGCAGTAAGAATCCAAGAGATAAGGCAGTGATGAATGTAGAAGGTTCGGGCACACCTAGTACCAGCAAGAAGGCCAAGGCTGAGGCCCCCGGCAAGGAAGTTGCTACTTGCAAAGCCTGCCGGGAAGCCGCCGCCGCCGAGAAAGCTGGGAAAGGCGATGGGCCATACTGCAAGATCCATCGGACCAAGGGCCACAACCTTTAGGAGTGATACCAGGTTGAGCAGCTTATCAAGAGATAGAGTGCAGAATATGATAAGCGTGACAAGGAAAAAGGTCAGAATGCCACTGGCAGAAAGGGCCGAGGTGGTGAAGCAAATCGCCCCGTTAAACCCTTTCAGAACCAAGGAAAATGCACCATGGGTCAAGAGAAGGAAGTCTGTGATGATGTGAGTGATGAAGGGAATGAAGAGGAAACCAGTGAGCAGGAATTTCAGAAGGCCACTGACGACCTATGCATTGATGGGGATGCATCTTTGCACGCCTTCCACTACCAGCTCAAGCGATGGGCACGAGAGATCAATGTTGTGGAGCCAGCGCCAGAGGCCCGGAAACCGCTCAAATGATCCTGCACACCAATCATCTTTGATGAGGAGGATCACCCTGGCTGCACCACTGTTGTAGGATGCTTGCCGTTGTTGGTCTCCCCGACAATTCGCAACCTCAAGGTCACAAAGATGTTAGTGGATGGCGAGGCCGGGTTAAATCTGATTTCCCCAGCAGTTATCATCAAGCTTCAGATAGGAGAAGAAGAGCTAGAGGTTACCGGCACGTTTCAAGGAGTTAACCCTGACAGGAGCCATCCTAAGGGGAAGATTACGCTGCCGGTAACGTTTGGGGGAGAACTGAACTACCGGCAGAGAAGGTTGTGTTTGATGTGGTTGATCTCCCCCTGCAGTACAATGGGATTCTTGGACACCCGGCCCTGGCCAAGTTTATGGTAGCATCCCACTATGCTTATAATACACTGAAGATGCCTGGGCACTGGGAGTCTCACTATCCCATCAGATGAGAAGGATGCAATTATCTGCGTGGACAAGATGTACTGGGATGCAGTCGCAGCAGAGGCTGTGGTAGCAACAGCTTTCGCCAAGGAAAGCAAAGGAAAGAAAAGGGATTGCAGGACCTCCGGCAAGGAGTCCGGGAAGCGTGCCCCTCCGAGTGCACGTCACCCGTTGATGACGTGCCGGAGTGTTCCAACAGCAAGAGATCCAAGGTTGCTGCACCCCAAGTGAAGAAGGTCCTGGCAGGGCTAGATGGCGTTGATGGTACCTTCACCATCAGCACCACCCTCGATGACAAATAGGAAGGCGCGCTCATTGCCTTCCTGCGGGCGAATATCGATGTGTTTGCCTAGAAACCATCTGATATCCCCGGCATTCCCAGGGAAGTAATCGAGCACTACCTTGCTGTCTGTCCACATGCCTAACCTGTCAAGCAGAAAGTCCGGAAGCAGGCCTTGGAGTGGCAGCAGTTCATCACCGAAGAGATTAAGAAATTGGAAGCATCTGGTTTGGTCAGAGAAGTACTGCACCCCACATGGTTAGAAAATCCAGTGGTAGTCCGGAAGGCAAATGGGAAATGGAGGCTTTGCATTGATTTCACAGATCTCAACAAGGCTTGCCCGAAGGACCCATTTCCTTGCCGCGTATGAACCAGATTGTGTATTCCAGTTCAGGGTGTGATTTGCTCTCCTTTCTGGGCGCATATTCCGGATATCACCAGATCTTTATGTCCAAAGAAGATGAAGAGAAGACATCGTTCATCATCCCATGTGGTACATACTGCTTTCTCCGCATGCCGTTCGGACTAAAGAGTGCTGGGTCCACTTTTGCAAGGGCAGTTCAGATTGGGTTTGAGCCACATTTACACAGGAACATAGAAGCCTATATGGACGATATAGTAGTCAAAACCAAGGATAAGACCAGTCTTATAAAGGATTTGGAGGAGACATTTGCTAACCTGTGCAAGATCAACTTGAACCTTAATCCGGAGAAGTGTGTGTTTGGTGTCCCTCCGGCAAGCTGCTTGGTTTCTTCGTGTCCCATCGGGGGATCGAAGCTATCCCCGACAGGATCAAAGCCATCGAGCGGATCCAAGCACCAAGGATAGTTAAGGATGTGAGGCGCCTGGCAGGATGCACTGCCGCGCTAAGCAGATTCATTTCTAAGTCTGCCGAGCGTGCCTTGCCATTCTTTAAAATTTTGAAGAAAGTAGGGCCTGTGAAGTGGACCCTAGAAGCACATGCAACTCTGCAGGAGTTGAAGCCTTACCTATCATTTGTGCCTACCTTGGTTGCACCTAAACCCCAAGAGCCGTTGTTGCTTTACTTGGCGGCAACCAACCAAGTGGTCAACGCGGCCTTGGTAGCACAACGATAAGTCGATGAGGCAGAAGTGGACAGATCACGGCAGAGTCAGAAAAGGATCAGAGCAGCAATGAGCATGACAACGAGAGCAACCCCAAGGACGCGGCAAGGAAGAAAGTGGTGCAGCGCCCAGTGTACTTCGTTAGCTCCTTATTACAAGGGGCTAGATCGGGGTACTCTAGCGTGCAAAAGTTGATCTTTGGTCTCATTATGGCCTCAAGGAAACTGCGCCACTACTTCCAAGCCCATGAGATCCCGGTTGTCACTCGTTCCCCGTTGCAAAGGATACTCCAAAACCCTGAGGCTACCGGCAGAATAGTGGAGTGGGCTTTGGAGTTATCCAGCTTTGGTTTGAAGTTCGAGAGCACATCAACTATTCAGAGCAGGGCACTGGCAGAGTTTATTGCAGAATGGACGCCAACCCCTGATGAGGAAGTGACAGAGACAGCTCTCCCCGGCAAGGAATCACCCCAAGAGTGGATTATGTATTTTGACAGTGCTTTTTCCCTACAAGGTGCAGGGGCTGGCGTGCTTCTTGTTGCCCCCTCCGGGGAGCACTTGAAGTATGTCGTCCAAATGCACTTTGCCCGGGAAGAAGCCACCAACAATATAGCTGAGTATGAAGGGCTCCTTGTCGGGCTCAGGATTGCAGCAGAATTGGGAATCAAGAAGCTGATCATATGAGGAGATTCACAACTTGTGGTGAGACAAGTCAACAAAGATTATCAAAGCCCATTAATGGAACCATACGTCAAGGAAGTGAGGAGATTGGAGGAGCACTTTGACGGGTTGCAAACAAAGCACGTACCCCATGCGGAAAACAGCATAGCTGATCACCTGTCAAAGTGTGCTGCGCAGAAGCTTCCTATGGAACCAGGAACTTTTGTTCTCCGTCTCTCTCAGCCCTCCGTATCGCCAGCCACAATGGCCTGGAAAAGGAGAAAGTTGTACTACGGTAAGCCTCTCCCGGTCGAGCCGTCCGCTCCCGGCAGAGACCCTGCCAGAAACAACTCCTCACAGCCTGCCGGACCACCCCCTCCAGCCGGGCCTATGGATCCCGCGAACGAGGCTGGTGCTCCCGCAGCAGAGGAGGAGCCGCTAGTCCTCGTTGCCGAGCCCCAGGATCCAACTTGGGCAAGGCACATCGTCCGCTTCCTCCGAACCGGAGAACTTCCCGGCGACCAAGATGAAGCTGAGAAAGTAGCCCGGAGGGCCAGTATGTATCAGCTTGTCGATGACACTCTGTACAGAAGGAGGCCCAACGGTGTGAAATTGAAGTGTGTGTGCCGGGAGGATGGAAAGGAACTGCCGGCTGAGATTCACAGAGGAATGTGCGTCTCACACATTGGATCAAGGGCATTAGTTGGGAAAGCATTCCGACAAGGATTCTATTGGCCCACAGCCCTCCAAGATGAGGTCGAGCTCATCACGACAAGTGAAGCCTGCCAGTTCCATTCCAAGAGAACACACATGCCTGCCCAAGCCCTTTCGACAATCCCTTTATCATGGCCCTTTTCGGTCTGGGGCTCGATATCCTCGGCCCCTTCCCCCGAGCAATCGGGGGCTTTGAATTCTTGTTCGCCGCCATCGACAAGTTTACAAACTGGCCAGAAGTGACTGCCGTGAGAAAGGTGACTGCTCAGTTAGCTACTGTCGAATTTTGGGTTCCGACAAAACCCTTAAGGTTGAAACTCTGGGGTGTGCACGAAGATCTCTCCTCCCCCTAGCTCACGCCCTCACGCGATCTCAAGGCTCAGCATGACGAACTCACAGAACAAGAGACACAAGGTTTATATAGGTTCGGGCCACCGATGTGGTGTAATACCCTACTCCAATTTGGTGTGGTGGATTGCCTCTTGGGCTAAGGATGAACAGTTACAAGGGAAGAACAACCTCCTGAGGAGACGTGCTCTTGTGCTTTGTAAGCTTGTGTGGGTGAGGATGATCTGAATAGCCCAAGATCAGTTGCCTCCTACTGTGGTGGCTAGTCCTATTTATAGAGGCCCTAGTCCTCTCCCCAAATGTTAGGCGGGAAGGGATCCCACAATGACCAAATTTGAAGGGAGACAACTAGTACAAGTTATCTTGACTAAAGGTGGTGTTTGCCCACCAAAGGGTCTGGTGGTGATGCCTCCTTGGGCTCCACGGTGACCTCCATCCTACCGTCCTGCTGGTCTTGGTCTCGTTGCACCGATATGGAAACCTTTGCCTGATGGCTCGGGACTCCTCACCTGCGCTTGCCTCTTTAGCACCAAAGAGGAAGCGAGTACGATGCGCGCTCTGGAGCCCGCCTAGCGCTCGCCTGGCCTTGGTCGTCATGGCTTGCGTCACGGAAACCTCGCGAGGTGCCCCTCGCCTTGATCTCTCCGCTCCTCGCGAGCCAGCCTAGTGAGGCCGCCCCGAGGAGGTCTTGTGTCGCCCACCTCGCGAGGCTTGGCCCCTCAGGAGGGTCTTGAGTGTATGCTAATGACGATGGGCCGTACAGGGCCGCTGTGGAGCCACGCCATGGGTCGGAGGCAGGCAAGTCTAGGGACCCCCGTTCCCAGGACACCGACAGTAGCCCTCGGGCCCAAGGCGCGCTCGGACTTGGCTTCGAGGCGAAGCCAAGGGGCAAGTGCGGAGCGCCGCGAGCCCCAACAGCTTGTGGCCTCGGTTGACGCGTGGTGGTTGATGGGGCGTGGGTGACCCCGCTTCCCCACGCAGCCTTGATAGCCGCCTAGCTAGGCGGCCACGGCGTCCTACACAGTTATTTCCCCATTGCTGGCGACGCACTCCCCCAACTCCTCCGCCAACTCGAAACTCAGCCTCTTCTCCCAATCCGACCCGACCCGAGCTCAGCCCTCCCCATCGCCATGGCGCCGAACCGAACGGACAAGGGAAAGAAGTCCTTGTCCTCAGCTGGACCACCTCCGGCCATTGAGCCTCCCGTCGATCGATCGCTGGTGCTCAACCAGGAGGCCATGGACAAGGTCCGCCCGGTTTATCATCTTATCCTTAAGCATGGTTTCTGAGATGCCAATTGTTCTATCTAGTCCTCCAAACAAATCACCTTATACCACTGAAAGCATCATTTTGTATAGGTCAAATCCAATCATCACTCATGTGATCCATATTCTCGTGTCCAACGAGGAATCCAACATGTTTCCCCTAAGTCATCATCATAATGTCAACTATCTCCTATCAATATCTCCTGGTTAAGACAAATCCCTATACCTTCAAGAATTCCAGCTTGCGATCATAATTGTCCTACTAAATCCAATTTATCCAGGGGTAATGAAAGCTATGCTACTCTATAATAATGATCCCACCAAGTTCATCTACCAACATGAAAGCCTCATAATCCACCAAATAGTCTCATATAATCCCTCAAAGTCATTGATATAAACTCATCAAGTCATTTGTCCTCTATTCCTACATCCTCAAACTGGTCTTCCCTATGGCGTCGTCAGTTTGGTGCTGTCTTAGAATGATAATGTGCTTGTTCACTATGTCCACTAGTTCCATAATGAACCCAATGTTGTGCAAGGTTTATAGAGGCTTAACTGGTTCTCTTGCAATTCTATGGGTTAAGCACATGGTTAAGGACTCGAGCTGGTGTATTGTCGGCGTTCTGGGAATGGGGGTCCCCAGACTTGCCTGCCTGCGGCCCACAGCGTGGCTAAGCCAGCAGGCCGTACGGCCCATCTTCATCAACAAGGCATCCAAGACCCTCGCGAGGGTCCAATCCTCACGAGGCGGATGATGCAAGACCTCCTCTAGAGTAGCCTAGCCAGGGAGGCTCACGAGGAGCGGAGATATCAAGGCGGGGCAAACCTCACGAGGCTCTCGTGACATGAGCCATGACGAACGACACCAGGCGGGCGCCAGCGCGCACATCATCCTTATTTCCTCTTTGGTGCTAAGGAGGCCAGCGCAGGTGAAGAGTACCGAGGCATCAGGCAAAGGTTGCTATATTGGTGCAACGAGACCAAGACCAGGAGGACGGCAAGGCGGAGGTCATCGTGGAGCCCAAGGCAGCGTCACCACCAGAGCCTTTCGCAGGCGAAGACCACTTTTGTCAGGATAGCTTGTACTGGCTGTCCCCCTTCAAATTTTCCCGCCGTTGTTGGCTCCCTTCCCGCTCGATATTTGGGAAGAGGACCATTGCCTATATAAGTAGAGCTAGCCACCATAGTAGGGCAATCTCATCTTAGCTTGATCCAACCCGATCGAGAGCCTACCCACAAGAACACCTCAACCTCAGGAGGCTGTTCTTCCCTTGTACTGTTCATCATCAGCCCAAGAGGCAATCCACCACCACCACACTAGAGTAGGGTATTACACCACAACGGTGGCCCGAACTAGTATAAATCTCGTGTCTTTCTATGTTGCGAGTTCGTCGAGTTCGTCCGCGAGATCTTAGCGAGCTAGGGCACCCCAGTGTTCGAACCTTAAGGGTTTCCTGGAACCCCACATCCGACATTTGGCGCGCCAGGTAGTGGTGCGCCGTAGCTTCCCTTCCATCAGTTCGTCGCTCCGTTGTCTCCATGGCGGACGCTCGCCATGCTCGAGCTGAGCGTCGGGCTGCCCTCACCGCCCGCGTCGCTCAGACGGCTCCCGTTTGCGGGCCACCTCGTCGTTCTCCGTCTCCCGCCGCCAACGCTGCCACCGGTCCGTCGCGGAACGAGCAGCAGGTGTCCTTGCTGCATCCTTCGGTGCGGCAGGACGGCCACACCGCTACTCCATCGCTAACCCCTGCCGGTTCTTCGTCTCATGCGCGCCGCGCTCCCATGGAGGTGCGGGCCGCGCTCCTCGCGGCGAACGAACTCCTGCGCTACCGCCCCGTCGACGACCTCTATGAGGAGTGGCTCGACCGCGTCGCCGAGCTCGTCCGCGCCGCAGGGGGCTCTCCGGCGCCGTCCCACTCTCTGCCTCCCCCTCAACCAGCCGCGGGCGGTGGGGCTCATGGCGTGCCTCCACCACCTCAGCCCCAAGACGGTGCCTTGGCACCAGGGCGTGCGGCTCCGCGGCATGGTCCACCGCGCCCGGTGCCCGCACGAGAAGAGAGAAGCTGCCAAGATATCCCGCGACCGCGAGAAGCTGCACCTGCGCTCCCTGGGCCACCTCGTCAAGACCGCGCGCAGCAGCGCAGCGCGGACCTCGTCAAGACCAAGCTCCACCTCTGAAGCGGGCCCCGGCAACCACGACTGGCTGCCGCGCCTTCACCCCCGAGCTGCGTAGCGTCGCCTAGCCAGGCAAGTTCAAGATGGATCTGCCTCCTCGCTACGACGGTACCACCGACCTCGCGGAGTTACTGCAGCTCTTTGAGCTGAGCATCGAAGTGGCCAACAGGGATGAAAAGGTCATGGTGAACTGGTTTCCCATGGCTCTCAAGGATGGAGCTCGCTCCTGCCTCCTGAACCTGCAGCACGGCTCGATCTCCTCTTGGGACGAGATGCACGACCGCTTCGTCGCCAACTTCCAGGGCACTCGCGACCGCCCGCCGGCCGCGGGTGATCTACGCCGCATCAAGCAACAACCAGGAGAGACCCTCCAGAAGTACATCCAGCGCTTCAACAACACTCTCCTCAAGATCCCCAAGGTCACGGACGAGGCCATCATCTCCGCGTTTTCCGACGGCGTCCGCGACGTCAAGATGAAGGAAGATCTCACTATCCACGAGGAGCTCTGCACACCTCAGGAGCTGTTCAACCCTGGCGACCAAGTGCGCAAGAGCTGAGGAGGGGCGCCTTTCTCTCCTCGAGCTGCCAGCTGCAGGAGCGGAGGAGAAGAAGGCCAAGGCCAAGGACGTGAAGCGCGAGGAGGCAGCTGTGCTCGCAGCGGAGCCCGACACCTAGCGGGGCAGAGATCAGCCCGAGTCTTCCAAGAACAGCCGGCCGTTCTGCGCCTTCCACAACCTGAACACCCACAACACCAGCGACTGTCAAGAGCTCAGAGCCATACGGGAAGGATGCTACGGTCGACGCCCCAAGCGCAACGACCGGGGCTACGGCCGCGGAGGATGACGTGGAGGCGGACGCTGGGACGACCGTGGCCCGTGCCAGGAGTGGTGCGACCGGCCTTGTGAGGACCGCTGGCAAGACCAACCTCACGAGGGCGCCTGGAGGGACCCGCCTCGTGAGGATCGCCCCCAGGGCAACACCGGTCTTCCCCCGCTGCCGCCACCAAGAAGGAACGACGACCACCACCAGGACGAGGGGGCTGGGGTCTTCCAGGAGCCGCGTGCAATCGCCTGCATCTTGGGCGGCGCCCAGGCCCCAGCCTCTCAGCGCATCTTCAAACAGTTCGCTCGCGAGGTGAACGCGGTGCTCCCCAAGCTCGAGTCCCAATGTGCCATCACTTTCAACTCGGCAGATCAGCTCAAGTGCACAGCCACCGCTGGCGCCCTCCCTATGTTGTGTTCCCCAGTCATCAGCAATGTGCAGGTTACCAAGACCCTCATCGACGGCGGCGCAGGGCTCAACATCCTGTCCGTCGACACGTTCGACAACCTCCAAGTGCCATATGAACAGCTCCAGCCCACCAAGCCTTTCTCAGGAGTGACCGACGGTTCCACCACACCGATAGGGCAGGTCCGCCTACCTGTCACATTCGGGGAGCGCAAGAACTACAGCATCGAGCTCATCGACTTCGACGTCGCACACATCCGCCTGCCGTACAATGCCATCCTCGGGTATCCAGCCCTGGCCAAGTTCATGGCAGTCACTCATCACGGCTACAACGTTCTCAAGATGCCAGGAAGCGGAGGAATCATCACGGTCCCGTGTGAAGAGAGGGATGCTGTAACGCCCACGATGCGGCTATATCTCTCACGTGTCGAGGCACGACTTAGAGGCATAACCGCATTGTAGGTTTTGTCGCAAGAAGGGTCATCTTCACACAATCCCATGTAATGAACAAGGATGGGATAAAGAGAGTTGGCTTACAATCGCCACTTCACACAATACATAAATAAATTCATACATCATTCAAGATACACACATAGACCGACTACGGTCAAATTCAAATAAAAAGAAGATAACCCCAAATGCTAGGTCCCCGATCGTCCCAACTGGGCTCCAGTACTGATCAACAGGAAACGAGACATAGAAACGATCAAAGGTCCTCCTCGAACTCCCACTTGAGTTCGGTTGCGTCACCTGCACTGGTCTCATCGGCGCCTACAACTGTTTTGGTAGAATCTGTGAGTCACGAGGACTCAGCACTAAGCATATATGGTGGTAACATACGAAAATGAGAGCGAGAAGAGAAGCAACACAACGGTCGAGAAGCTAGAAGTGATCAAGATAAGAACGGAGGTAAGAACAGAGTAGGTTGAAAACCAACAACGAAACGAACAAGCTTGTAGTGGGCTTATGGAAAATTTCTCAAGATAGAGGCGAAATTCTGCCACTACGAAAACAACTAATATAATTGATAACACCAACAAGATGAAAAACTTCTTTCACCAAGAGGATAGGAGAAAACTTGGATCATTGATAAGCACCATAATAGCAACATTCCTTAGGGAAGGCTTTAGGTGAAATATGACACAAGATAACTCCAACAAAAAGATTAAAGAATTGAAAAGATCTCGTGAACGAATTGAAATTGATGGTTTTAAAATATGTCATTCCGGACAACTTGTGAATCATGAACCATGAAGGGGGATTGTCAAGAATGATATAAAACCATCTCGAAAGATAAGATAGAGAGAATTGCACTTCGGAATGCAATATGAAGAATGCTTGAACTCCTCAAAACAAAACATGTGTAGAACACCATGTTTATCTTTGAGTATAGCTTGGCGGATCTTAACTTCGAGAGAATTCTTGAAGAACAATTGAAGAATGAAAGGAATCCTTGATGAGCCACCATGTTGATCCTCCATGAAGAACTCTGATAATAAAAGAATGATCAAACGAAAGGGAAAGTTGAAAAGAACTCCGGGAGAACCCTTGCAATGATTAGATGAAGCTTTGAAATGATATAATTGAAATAACTTGGAGCTCCGGAAAGAAAAATGAACAAATGAGATCAAGAATTCTGATGAATCTCTGGAATAAGGAATTAATCACTTGGATGAAACAAGAATAAGAATTACATTATGCTTAGCCTTCACCAATTTAGATTGATGACAAGCAACGGATTTTGCATACTACTTATTCTCGTAGAAAGGATTAAGATAGATATTGCGGAACCTTGGGAAGGTCTTCATCGAACCACCGGTAGGATTGAAACAATGATTAAATTGATATGATAACGAAGGAAGAGAAATCTTGAACGAACCACCGCGAGAATTGAAAACAATTGAAGAAAAGAGGACGAAACACCGTAAGAATTAAAGAACGCGTGAAAATACTCGAGGGAATTTAGATACATGAGAACGAATAGATAACGAGCTGACTAGAGGATACTTGAACGATGCACCGGGAGAATATGGAGATGAACGAAGAGACATCAATTTAGAATAATTGGAGAACGAAGCTGAAAACTTAGAACGAAGAAATCTTCTGAAATGATGGCCTTTGGATGATCAAGAAATGAAAACAACTCTTGAAATGCTCCGGATGGGTAAGAAAAGAATTGCGCGATTGGAACAATTTGGGAGGATGGCAACAAGTTAGAACCATGAATCTTCAAGAGAACGGACCAAGATTCGAGAGAAATTCTTCTTCGTTCTTCAAATGTTGAGAATGATGACGAGAAACACCACAATGAATTTTTAGGCACTCCGGAATGAAAATTAGAAAGGTTGAACCAACGATGAAAAGAATTTGAAAGATCTTGGAGAAAGACATATGACTGATGATAACCCATTCTTACGTCAAACTTTGAAAAGAATTTTAGAAGCTCCGGGAAAATTAGAAGATTCAGGTAAGATCCTGGGAAAAGACCTGTGGGTTAGGGCCCACTCAAAAGGAACACCGTTGGAATGATTTAAAAGAAAGATTGCGCCGGTCGAATTAAATGGCTCAAAAGAGATAACAACCTCGAGATAGCTTGAACGTTATTGGGAATGGAAATGTGAATCTTCTGAGATATCTTGTACACTCCGGAACCAATGAAAATAGTGAGAGGTGAATGATTGAGAGGTGCACCGGTATGAGAAAGCATTGAAGCGAGGAAAGGAATATGATCAACACTGAAAGCTTGAATTGAATCCACCGGAGAAAAAATAACAACGAAAGATGATGAACTTGAAGCTTCGTTAGTATCTTCTTGGGAAATCATCAGATCAGAACATTGATTGAAAAAAGGATGGAGAGACTTCCCATCAATAAAAAGGATACTTGGTTAAGAAATCTTAGTCCTTCAAGAAAAAGGGTGGGAGGGTAGGAAAACAAAGACAATTTGGGACGGATGAAACAAACAACGTTGGGAGAAACTGAGAGGTGATCTTGTGAATGTTGAAATGATCGGATCCACTTGAAGAGAAGCACACCGGTTGAAAAGAATTAATATGACAACCTCGATGATCGAAAGGATTAGCAACCACATAGAAATATGAGAACACCGCTTAGAATAAGGTATGGAATCAACACTTGGCATTGAAGCAACTCGAATACCACAAAACAAAACAAAACAAAGGATTGGCTTGCAGAATAAGCCGGAACAAACATATGATAGAGATTTCGTCCGAAGTTTTAGTGGTGGGGCCCACACGGGCTCGATCGTACAGCACCATCCTGTACAAGGCAGTGCACATGACAAACGAAGCGTCCCCGAGTCGGCATAGCCAAGGACTCTTTAAGACACTACGAGACCACTATAAAACCAACTGTGGATAGGCGGACCACTAGACGTCAAACCCCAATCTCATATCATTCATCTGTCGGTAAGATATCCAAGGAGCTACTTGAATTCCCACTTATAAACTCCCGAAACTTTCTGGTTATGCAATCTGGTGTTGGGGATACACGGGACGCAATATATCTCACCCAAACTAAAAATCCCTAGATCCAGCTGTATCCATCCGTCAACACATAACCAAGAAAACTTCGGAAATCGTGTACCTCAACCTTCGAAAAGCATCCGTTATACGAGCTATGGCAATACTCCCGAACTCCCGCCCCGGTACTGGGTGGCATCGAGGTGATCTCACCAACAACTGCATAAAAGAGATTTTCGATGTCGGCGAAACTCAGGTATTCCAGAACTGCAACGATAAAATTGTGACGACAACACCTCGGAGCTCAACTCCCCGGGACACTGCCACAACCCCTAAATGTCAGGAGGCACCAAGAACAATGTTCTCGTCACAAAACCGTCGGAGTGATTCCAAGATACCCGCGTGATCCTAAAAAAATTTAGTGAAATTTGAGGAGAGGAAAGTCAAAACTTCTACGTCAGGGGGCCTCACCAGAGCGACGAAGGGACTGAGGAGTAAAAAGAATCCTACTCTCCGATATATATAATCCTAAGACTCAAAACATTTTTTCTCTAGACTCAACAACGTCAGCGATTCGATCAAGCAGGGGGCTCCTAAGTCGGGGATGGCTCTGATTACCAACTTGTAATGCCCATGATGCGGCTATATCTCTCACGTGTCGAGGCACGACTTAGAGGCATAACCACATTGTAGGTTTTGTCGCAAGAAGGGTCATCTTCACACAATCCCATGTAATGAACAAGGATGGGATAAAGAGAGTTGGCTTACAATCGCCACTTCACACAATACATAAATAAATTCATACATCATTCAAGACACACATAGACCGACTACGGTCAAATCCAAATAAAAAGAAGATAACCCCAAATGCTAGGTCCTCGATCGTCCCAACTGGGCTCCACTACTGATCAACAGGAACGATCAAAGGTCCTCCTCGAACTCCCACTTGAGTTCGGTTGCGTCACCTGCACTGGTCTCATCGGCACCTGCAACTGTTTTGGTACAATATGTGAGTCACGAGGACTCAACAATCTCACACCCGCGAGATCAAGACTATTTAAGCTTATGGGTAGGAAAGGGTAGTGAGGTGGAGCTGCAGCAAGCACTAAGCATATATGGTGGCTAACATACGCAAATGAGAGCGAGAAGAGAAGCAACGCAACGTTTGAGAAGCTAGAAGTGATCAAGAAGTGATCCTGAAACTACTTACGTTCAAACATAACCCAAGAACCGTGTTCACTTCCCGGACTCCGCCGAAAAGAGACCATCACGGCTACACACGCGGTTGATGTATTTTAATTAAGTCAAGTGTCAAGTTCTCTACAACCGGATATTAACAAATTCCCATCTGCCACATAACCGCGGGCACGGCTCTCCAAAGTTTATACCCTGCAGGGGTGTCCCAACTTAGCCCATCACAAGCTCTCATGGTCAACGAAGGATATTCCTTCTCCCAGGAAGACCCGATCAGACTCGGAATCCCGGTTACAAGACATTTCAACAATGGTAAAACAAGTCCAGCAAGACCACCCGAATGTGCCGACAATTCCCGATAGGAGCTGCACATATCTCGTTCTCAGGGCACACCGGATGAGCAGTCCGTACAACTAAAACCAGGCCTCAAGTTTCCCCGAGGTGGCACTGCAAAGGGCTCTAGTTTGGACCAACACTTGGAGGAGCACTGGCCCGGGGGGGTTAAAATAAAGATGACCCTTGAGTCTGCAGAACCCAAGGGAAAAAGGCTTAGGTGGAAAATGTTAAAACCAAGGTTGGGCCTTGCTGGAGGAGTTCTATTCAAAGCGAACTGTCAAGGGGGTCCCATAAATCACCCAACGGCGTAAGGAACGCAAAATCAAGGAACATAACACTGGTATGACGGAAATTAGGGCGGCAAGAGTGGAACAAAACACCAGGCATAAGGCCGAGCCTTCCACCCTTTACCAAGTATATAGATGCATTAATTAAGATAAGAGATATTGTGATATCCCAACATAAACATGTTCCAACATGGAACCAACTTCATCTTCACCTGCAACTAACAACGCTATAAGAGGGGCTGAGCAAAAGCGGAAACATAGCCAAACAACGGTTTGCTAGGAAAGGTGGGTTAGAGGCTTGACATGGCAATATGGGAGGCATGATATAGCAAGTGGTAGTTAGCGCGGCATAGCAATAGAGCGAATAACTAGCAGCAAAGATGGAAGTGATTTCGAGGGTATGGTCATCTTGCCTGAAATCCCGCTAGGAAGAAGAACGAGTCCATGAAGAAGACAAACAGATGTAGTCGAACGAATCCTCACAACTCCGGAACGAAACCGAAGCTAACGAGAGAAGCAACCCGGAAAGAAACGAATAACATAGTAAACAACCACCACATAAACATGGCATGATGCACAATCAAGTATGATGCGTGTCCGATTTAATGAGGCATGGCATAGCAAAATGCACAAACAATACTACAAATTAAGTGGAGCTCAATATGCAACTCGTTGCATATTGATGAAACACCACATTCAATCATTTAGTTCGCTCTTGTTTATGGTACTCATCAATATTAAATGTTGTTAAACATGGCAAGAGGGTGAAGCATAAATAAACTAAATATTTAGGCTAGTTTAAATGAGGCCGAAACAACAAACAACAATTCCGGAAAATCCTCATGTCCATATTTTAGATTTGGTACTGTTCTGCCCTAAACCATATTTTAGAGTTGTTAAACAGAAAAATAAAGTGCACCATGTTAAACTAGGCATTTTTCTACCCCATTTACATATAAAGTTGTTAAATTCAGAGCTACGGTTAATTACTTATGAAATAAAACATTTTAACATGGCATTTATGCAAATTTAAACAAATAGCAAGTTAAACATTTTAAACATGGATGAAAATAGCAGATCATGAAACTAGATGAAATCCTAAGCACTTTACATGTTGAAAACATTTTAATATGATGCATGGTTCTGGAATTATTATATGCATGATGTTGAGGTTTTTTTTGTAAATCTGCAAACTCTGGATAATAGCTAAAATCGCAGGCAGGAAAAAAAAACACTATACGGGCCGAAACTGAGATCTGGCCCAGGACGCTGGGGAGCTGCTCACATCGGGCCTCGAGGTCGGTCGGTGGATCTGGCCCAAGGGGCGGTTTGGAGGTAGACCGAGCGAGTGCACAGTCAACGGGAGGCGAGTGGCGCTCGATCTCCAGGTGCGCCGGACGAGCAGAGCTCCTGCTCGATGAAGAGGAAGCAGAGGCCGTGGCGTGGACTTGGCGGCAGGGACGTCGCGGGGATGGTGGCGGCTTGGCGTTTGATCCGGAGCAGGGGAGACAAGGGGCGGCGCGACTGGAACGGGCGAGGCGCGGGGTCAACGCGGGGTTTGTCCTGCTCGATGCAGGTGGCACTGCGATGCAGGGGACTTGGCGCTGCGACGCAGAAGCTTGACTAGCGGAGGCGAGCGGTGGTGGCGAGGCGGCGGTGGCTCCGGGAACTTGACGGGGCGGTGGAGCCGCAGGTGAGGTCCGAGACGAGGCAGGCGCCAGATCCAGGGTGGAGGGACTCGTTCCCGGCGGCGACGGAGCTGCGGGCAACCATGGCGGCTCCTGGAACACAGAGGGAGAGGCATGAGAACTGAGGGAGTGAACCAGAGAGAGGAGGGAAGGAGGAGAAGAAGAGGGGAAGGGGCGACGGGTTCCTGGAGGAGCTCGAGCATGAGGGCGGCACTCGGGGTGGCTGGGTTCGCCGGCGGCGACGGTGCCATGGAGAGAGGAGCAAACGGGAGAAGCTCGCTCTTGGTCGGGGCCAAAGGGATCTCTTGGTGGCTCCGACCGAAGGAGCTCGGGCTTGGGCGCTGGTTGGATGGCTGCGGGTGCGGGTTGGAGGAAGGTAGCTAGGCTGATTGGGGATGGATACTGAGGAGAATTTGGTGGAGTGGCAGCGGCGGCGACGGGTGGATGGGACAAGGTCCCTAGGTTTTAGGGTTAGTCTTTATATAACATGTGAATTTTGGATAGGGGTATTTGGTCCCTCCGATCTTAATCGGATGGCCTGAAAAAAATAGGGTAGGAGAGTCCAACGAGAAACCGATGATGATTTAGGGATGTTAGGGGATGATCCGGACCCATCGGTAACAACAACCCGGGTCGGGTTTGGGACAATTTTCGGACGCGCGCGAGGGGTGGTCTAAGAGGGGTCGACAAAGACAAAGTGTCTGACAAAAGGCCCCGGAGAAGACAAGAGAGAAAACGAGGAGCAACGTTGCAAGTGTGGTTGGTCTCAAAACGGTCAACGAAAGCAAGGGGGGACGCAGCAACTATGAGCGGATGCAAGTTTTATGAAAACATGCGGATGCAATACGATGATGAATGCAACAAACAAATAAATACACACAACGATAACGAAAAAACATGGAAGCCGTCTGGAGCGTCGGTATCGGGCCGTTACAGATGCGGTGTGCTCCCTCGAGCACACCTTTCAAGCCGTAGCAATCGACGACCCCGACAGCAGAAGCGTGGGCCCTCCGGAGGCCATCCCCAAGAAGAAGAAGTTGCATCGTGCAGGACCTCAGGAGGATGGTGTCGCAGCAGGAGCCTCGTCAGGATCAGCGCCCTCTCCAGGGGCGTCTCCCTCCATCGCATAGGAAGGCGTGCCCGGCGCCCTCCTCGGGCAGGGCTCGGGAGCTCTCTTCTGGAGGGCCTCAGACCTGGCCAACCTCACGAGGGAGGCCCTTGGGCACCACTTGGAGGCGTGCTTCGCGGCACGTGACCGTCAGGAGAGCACAGGGCAAGGAGTGCCCACCACTCAGTAGTTCATCACCAAGACCACACAGGAACTGCAAGATGCAAGAGCCACGCGCGGCGACCGCCGCTCACAGGGCGCAGCTCCCCATCCAGGCGAGGATGCTGGGCTGCGTGTCTGCATCGATGTCCCCGGGCTCAACAGGGCCGCATCTCAGGAGCGCTTCTGGCCATCGCGTGTGGGCCGCTGCGAGGGCCCACCACACAGCTACGTTCGCATGCCCTTCGGCTTGCCGAGCGTGGCGTCAGCCTATCAACGCGACCTGCGGTGTGTCCTGGCGGCTCAGGAGGCGAGGTACCACGCCGTCCTGGAGGAGATGGAGACGCTCTTTAGGGAACCTCCTGAGCCCCCAGAGCCTCCCGGGGCTCAGGGTCCCGGTGGCTCATGTGGAGTCGTTTCTTCAACGCACGCCTTCAGCTGCACCAACTCTACTTCATCTACAGAACTAGGTGACATCTTCCAAGCTCGTTTAAGCTGGGAGCGCCCCTCGGGCTGCATTATTCCCAGGCCACATGGGTCCGTCCCTGTGGCATGTATCCCTTTTGCTTACGTCTTTAGCTTACCTTGTTGGCGGCGCCCCTCGGGCTGCATCATCCCCAAGCCGCTCGGGCCGGACCCAGTGGCATGTATCTTCCTGCATTTATCCAAGTTGATCTGCTCTCCATGCTTAACATGTCAACGGCTATGGCCCGCTCGATTGCCGCCCGCCACGGGTCTGTTCATCCTATGCAATTCGCTTGCACGTTAAAAGGGGGGCTCCTGAGCATCGCGACTCAGGAGCTCTTACTGGCTCTCCAGCAATCACCCCCTGGCCTTGACCACGGCATCGCAACCTGGCATACCAGCGGCGACTTAGCTCGCTCGAGGGCCGGGACCTGAGGACATGGAGTGCTTGCATCTAACCGCCTTGCAGGGACATACAGTCACCAAGACTCAAGACCAGGTGCAACCCGCCTTGAGGTAGGGCCTCGTGAGTCCCGCGCTGGCTCACGAGTGCCCAGATACACCTCGCAGCCCTGTCGTGCAAGCCACGTGTCAGGGAAGGGTTGTACACGCCCCGGGGGCTCCTCCCGGAGGGGGCCCCATCCCATGCCCAAGTGGAAGGACCATGCTCCGCGCTGGTGGTCGACACTGCCGAGGAGCGGCTATGCCCGTGCACAAGCGGAAGCACTATGCTCCGCGCTGGTGATAAACAACTGAGGGCGGCCCCACGGTTGCACCAACCTCAGGGAGCCTAGATCTCAGCGCCCAGCCTCACCACGACGCCTTCCCTCAGGAGAGTCGCACGAGGGGGCTGGGCACGGGGGCTGCGCTCGGGTCACGCCCAAGCGCATGCCACCCAACCAGGTCCCCGGACCTGGGCATCGCATGCCCCTCCCGAGGCCTCGGCGAGGGCAGGTATGGAAATTGTTTGCACGTCAAGGGGGACTCCTGAGCATCGCGACTCAGGAGCCTAACTGGTCACGTAGCTCCTCACTCCTTGGTCCGTCCTGGTCTCCGGTCGGCCCAATGGCGGTTGAGGTATGCGCGGGGCCGGGCTCTGCCGACGTAGAACATTAATCTATCCTCACGAACTCTCCCTATATGTTGTTTGCGCGTCAAGGGGGACTCCTGAGCATCGTGACGCAGGAGCCTAACTGGTCACGTAGCCCCTCACTCCTTGGTCCGTCCTGGTCTCCGGTCGGCCCAATGGCGGTCGAGGTATGTGCGGGGCCGGGCTCTGCCGACGGAGAACGCAAAGCAAATAGGAAGTAAATTGCAAAATCTCGAAGCAAATATTACAAACACATTGTCCTCACGACAACAAACGAAAAGTCTAACGCCTCCACGAGGCCTGATACATGTTGCAGGAATGAAACGGAGAAAAAGCTGCAGGTCACCCCTGGACGTCGCCATCGCCCGCAGAAGGCGCTTCCCCGTGGGGAACGACGTTCTCGCCTTCACCACCCGCCGCGGGATCGGCGACGTCGCCGGACAGAGGAGCGGAGACAAAGCCGCGGAACTTCTTCAGCAAGGCCTTCACCTGATCTTGCATGGCTGCGGCGGCGGCCTCACATTGATCTTCAGCAACAGGCTCCAGCAGCTCGTCAAGGCACGCGCTGGGGTCGCGAAGGTGCAGATGGCTGAAGACGCGAGTCAGTGCAGCCGAGAACATGACACGAGCTTCTGCCTCCGCCATGGGACCGAGGCCATCAACAACCTCCTCAAGCGCCTTCACTAGGAGAGGAAGCAGCCGGGTGGGGCCGTCCTCGTCAGTGGCCAGCGACTTCTCCAGGCCGTGCTCGTAGAGCGTCTTTAGCGCCTTGCGAGACCTCTTCTCGAGGTCGGCAAAAGCCGCGCGATCTTTGGCCTGGACACGCGCCTTGGCGTCAAGATCGGCCTCCCTCGCCTTCGCCTTCCGCTCCAACCCTTCCAACCGGTTCCGCTCGGTGGCCTGCCTCTTCTCCAACTCCGCGAGCTCGGCATCGCGGTTCTTTACGGCATCCTCCTGGGCCTTCACCTCCTCCTCCTTTGCTTGGAGGTAGCGGGCTTCTTCGGCGTGCTTGTCACGCAGGCTCTGCAACTCGTCCTCAAGCGCCCGGCAGTGGTCACGGGCAGCCTTGGCGTCTTTGAGCGCCATCTCGCGATCGGCCGCGGCGTTGGCGGCACTCTGCTTCTCCTTCCTAGAAGCCGCGGCGGCCTGGCCAAGTGCCGCGTGAACGGCCACGTCGGAGTGGAGCCAGCCTGACGGCAGCTCCAGCCGCCCGGCCACAAGACGTGGGTCTGCGCTCAGAAGATCCGCCAGCAGCTGGGTCATCTCCGAAAGAGCACGCTCCAGAGCAACAGCAGCAGAAGAACCTGGGAGTGGAGGTGAAGCAGAGGGAGGAGGCGACATCGTCACCAGGACCTGAGGGATCGCGGGTTCCAGACCAGTAGGGACCTCATCAGCCGCGCCGAGTACCGGCACCTCCGGAGCTAGCGGGGCCATGGGGGCTGACCCCCCGCGGCGATGCTCCTCTTGGCCTCGCGAGGACGATCGGGCTGGGGAGACTCGGGCGCTGCTGCCTCCTTTCTCTGCGGGGGGAGGCACGGCCGCTGCGTCTTCCTTCTTCTTCTTCGCCGAAGATGTCAGCCTGATTGACCAAGGGCGAGCGTCAGGAAATGACGAGTACAAACAAGGCCAAGGCGAAGCTTAAGACACTTACTGATCCACCGCAACATACTTCCGCTTGGGGAGCTTGAAGCCTGACAGCTCCGGGACCTGAGAAGCGGGCGTTCGGGCTCCGGCGGCGCCAGGCGGTGCGGAGGCAGAACCGGATCCTGCCCCAGGAGGTGTCGAGGTGGAGGCAGCACCACGGGCCACCAGCGACGACCTACCCCTCGTCGGGATGAGGGGTTGCCCCCTCTCCCCTTGGTTGGCGTCAGCCTTGGCATCATCAGGAAGGGCGCGGAGAATCTCGGCCTTGCTCAGAGGGGAAGTCTCCCCCACCTCTTCCAGAGTCTTCTCCGAGTCCACCTCCTCTTCCCCCTCTCCGCGGGACTCGCCAGAAGACACCTCCACCGGTTTCTGCGTCGAAGGAGCTCCTGGAAGCGCCGGCGGCACCAGCTCGCGCGCATCAAAAGTCGGCCTAGAGGCGACGAATTCCTCCCGGTCCCTGCGTTGGAACAGGGGAACGAAGGCGCTAGGCGGGTACTCCTGGTTGTCCCCGACTATGAGGCGCAGGACGGCGTCCAATTCATCGCCAGGCAGGTCCCCTGGCCTCAGGCGGGTCTTGTTCTCCTCTTCTTCAAGCTCCCAGAGGGGGGGCATGCGCGCCTGGAGGGGGCAACCCGCAGCATCAAGGACTCCCTCAGGAGCATCACCCCGTTATCTTGGCCGCCATCGCGTTGCCCGGCTTCAGGTCAGTCATCATCTGCCACAACACTGACGATGCCCGCTCGTCGACAAGCTCCACCTTGGGCCACCCCTTGCCCTACCGGGGCGCCACCGTCGGCAACACCACGCGCGGATCAGCACGCTGGGCATCCATCATGACCCATTTGGATCGGATGTTGTCGGCCCTCTTCCTGGTGCTCGAGATCGAGTTGGCCTTGCCGCATGCGACGAAGTTAGCGCATCCGGAGATGTGACCCTCGCTGACACGAAGGAAGAAGAAATGGCGAAGCAACGCCATGGACGGCATCACGCCCAGATACGCCTCACAGTAGTAGGCGAAGATGGACAGGAGGAGGACAGAGTTGGGATGGAGATGCAACGCCTGCAGACTGTAGTGGTCGAGGACTTCATAAAAGAAATCGGAGAAGGGAGGAACCAACCCGATGGCGACACCACTCGAGAAGAAGGGGAAGAAGGTGCTTCCCTCGGGCTCCGGCACGTCGGGGCAAGCCGGAGCTCGGTTGCCCCCACTCATTGCACTCGCCCGCCGTCAGCAGGCGCACGGAGGCGAGGCTTTTCTCCGTGACGGTGGGCGCCTGCTGGGCCAGCTCATAACAAGCCGGTACTGAGGAAGTCTTGACTTTGCGTGGCGCCATGGATTGCGGGTGTAGGATGAGATTGGAGCAGATCTGGAGGTAGCGGTGGCGAGGAGCAAGAAAGGGGATCTGGAGCGAGGCAGGGAAGAAGCACTGATGGCAAGTGCTGCGTGCGCCAGCCTTTTGTCAGGTCAATAAGTTGCCGAGGCAACGTGGGGAAACGGAGACGCCCACGTCCAATCAACCGCCACGCGTCAACCGAGGCTGCGGGCTTTTGGGGCCCGCGGTGTTCCGAACTTGACCCTTGGCTTTGCCGCAAAGCCAAGCCCGAGCGCACCTTGGGCCCGGGGGCTACTGTCGGCGTTCTGGGAACGGGGGTCCCCAGACTTGCCTGCCTGCGGCCCACAGCGTGGCTAAGCTAGCAGGCCGTATGGCCCATCTTCATCAACAAGGCATCCAAGACCCTCGCGAGGGTCCAAGCCTCGCGAGGCGGACGACGCAAGACCTCCTCTGGAGTAGCCTAGCAAGGCAGGCTCACGAGGAGCGGAGATATCAAGGCGGGGCAAACCTCACGAGGCTCCCGTGACGTGAGCCATGACGAATGACACCAGCGGACGCCAGGAGCCACAACGGTGATATGCCAATTGCTATTTACCCTTCATAGGGACCCTTTTCATCGAATCCGATCCGACTAAAGTGGGAGAGACAGACACCCGCTAGCCACCTTATGCATCAAGTGCATGTCAGTCGGTGGAACCTGTCTCACGTAAGAGTACGTGTAAGGTCGATCCGGGACGCTTCATCCCACAATGCCGCCGAATCAAGATAAGACTAGTAACGGTAAGCAAATTGAACAAATCGTCGCCCACAACTACTTTGTGTTCTTCTCGTGCATAGAATCTACGCATAAACCTGGCTCATGATGCCACTGTTGGGGAACGTAGCAGAAATTTAAAATTTTCTACGTATCACCAAGATCGATCTATGGAGTCATCTAGCAACGAGAGAGAGGGGAGTGCATCTACATACCCTTGTAGATCGCGCGCGGAAGCGTTCAAGAGAACGGGGTTGATGGAGTCGTACTCGTCGTGATCCAAATCACCGATGATCCTAGCGCCGAACGGACGGCACCTCCGCGTTCAACACACGTACGGAGCGGGGACGTCTCCTCCTTCTTGATCCAGCAAGGGGGGAGGAGAAGTTGATGGAGATCCAGCAGCACGACGGCGTGCTGGTGGAAGTAGCGGGATCCCGGCAGGGCTTCGCCAAGCGCAAGCGGGGAGGAAAACGTGTCACGGGAGGGAGGGAGGCGCCAGGGCTTGGGTGCTGCTCCCATGCGCCTCCCCACTATATATAGGGGTGGAGGGGGCTGGTTTCTTGCCCTCGAAGTCCATTGGGGTATTGGCAAAGGTGGGGGAAAGAAATCCCATCATTTCCCTTCCCCACGGATTGTTATCCCCCTTTTTAGGGATCTTGATCTTATCCCTTCGGGATATGATCTTATTCCTTCTAAGGTGGGATCTTGGTGCGCCTTGACCAGGGCTGTGGGGCCTTGCCCCCACTACCCACGTTCATGTGGGTCCCCCCATGCAGGTGGGCCCCACTTCGGAACCTTCTAGAACCTTCCGGTACAATACCGAAAAATCCCGAACATTTTCCGGTGGCCAAAATAGGACTTCCCATATATAAATCATTACCTCCGGACCATTCCGGAACTCCTCGTGACGTCCGGGATCTCATCCGGGACTCCGAACAACTTTCGGTTAACCGCATACTAATATCTCTACAACTCTAGTGTCACCGAACCTTAAGTGTGTAGACCCTACGGGTTCGGGAGACATGCAGACATGACCGAGACGACTCTCCGGTCAATAACCAACAGCGGGATCTGGATACCCATGTTGGCTCCTACATGTTCCATGATGATCTCCTCGGATGAACCACGATATCGAGGATTCAATCAATCCCGTATACAATTCCCTTTGTCAATCGGTACGTTACTTGCCCGAGATTCGATCGTCGGTATCCCAATACCTTGTTCAATCTTGTTACCGGCAAGTCACTTTACTCGTATCGTAACGCATGATCCCATGGCTAACTCCTTAGTCACATTGAGCTCATTATGATGATGCATTACCGAGTGGGCCCAGAGATACCTCTCCATCATACGGAGTGACAAATCCCAGTCTCGATTCGTGCCAACCCAACAGACACTTTCGGAGATACCTGTAGTGCACCTTTATAGCCACCCAGTTACTTTGTGACGTTTGGTACACCCAAAGCAATCCTACGGTATCCAGGAGTTGCACAATCTCATGGTCTAAGGAAATGATACTTGACATTAGAAAAGCTCTAGCAAACGAACTACACGATCTTGTGCTATGCTTAGGATTGGGTCTTGTCCATCACATCATTCTCCTAATGATGTGATCCCGTTATCAATGACATCCAATGTCCATGGTCAGGAAACCATAACCATCTATTGATCAACGAGCTAGTCAACTAGAGGCTTACTAGGGACATGTTGTGGTCTATGTATTCACACATGTATTACGGTTTCTAGTTAATACAATTATAGCATGAACAACAGACAATTATCATGAACAAGGAAATACAATAATAACCATTTTATTATTGCCTCTAGGGCATATTTCCAACAGTCTCCCACTTGCACTAGAGTCAATAATCTAGTTCACATCACCATGTGATTAGCACTCAAAGTTCACATCTCCATGTGACTAATACCCAAGAGTTTACTAGAGTCAATAATCTAGTTCACATCACCATGTGATTAACACTCAATGAGTTCTAGGGTTTGATCATGTTATGCTTACGAGAGAGGTTTTAGTCAACGGGTCTGCAACATTCAGATCCGTGTGTGCTTTACAAATCTCTATGTCATCTTGTAGATGCAGCTATCACGCGCTACTTGGAGCTATTCCAAATAACTGCTCTACTATACGAATCCGGTTCACTACCCAGACTCATCCGGATTAGTGTCAAAGTTTGCATCGACGTAACCCTTTACGACGAACCCCCTTTCCACCTCCATAATCGAGAAAATTCCTTAGTCCACTAGATACTAAGGATAAGTTCGACCGCTGTCATGTGATCCCTTCCTGGATCACTATTGTACCCCTTGACTAACTCATGGCAAGGCACACTTCAGGTGCGGTACACAGCATAGCATATTGTAGAGCCTACGTCTAAAGCATAAGGGACGACCTTCGTCCTTTCCCTTTCTTCTGCCGTGGTCAGGTCTTGAGTCTTACTCAATACTCACACCTTGTAACACAGCCAAGAACTCCTTCTTTGCTGATCTATTTTGAACTCCTTCAAAATCTTGTCATGGTATGTATTCATTTGAAAGTACTATTAAGTGTTTTTGATCTATCCTTATAGATCTTGATGCTCAATGTTCAAGTAGCTTAATCCAGGTTTTCCATTAAAAACACTTTTCAAATAACCCTGGATACTCTCCAGAAATTCTACATCATTTCTGATCAACAATATGTTAACAACATATACTCATCAAAAATTCTATAGTGCTCCCACTCACTTCTTTGGAAATACAAGTTTCTCATGAACTTTGTATAAACCCAAAATCTTTGATCATCTCATCAAAGCGTTCATTCCAACTCCGAGATGCTTACTCCAATCCTTAGAAGGATTGTTGGAGCTTTGCATACTTGTTAGCATCTTTCAGGATTGACAAAACCTTCTGGTTGTATCACATACAACCTTTCCTCAAGAAAATCGTCGAGGAAACAATGTTTTGACATCCTATCTGCAGGATTTCATAAATAATGCAGTAACTGCTAATATAATTCTAACAGACTCTTAGCATCGCTACGAGTGAGAAAGTCTCATCGCAGTCAACTCCTTGAACTTGCTGAAAAACATCTTAACGACAAGTCGAGCTTTCTTAATGGTGACACTTACCATCATTGTCTGTCTTCCCTTTAAAATCCATCTGTACCCAACAGCCTTACGACCATCAAGTAGTTCTTTCAAAGTCTATACTTTGTTTTCATACATGGATCCTCTCGGATTTTATGGCCTCGAGCCATTTGTTGGAATCCGGGCCCACCATCGCTTCTCCATAGCTCGTAGGTTCATTGTTGTCTAGCAACATGACTTCCAAGACAGGATTACGTACCACTCTGAAGTAGTATGCATCCTTGTCGTCCTATGAGGTCTGGTAGTGACTTGAACTGAAGTTTCATGATCACTATCATAAGCTTCCACTTCAATTGGTGTAGGTGCCACAGGAACAACTTCCTGTGCTCTGCTACACATTAGTTGAAGTGACGGTTCAATGACCTCATCAAGTCTCCACCATCCTCCCACTCAATTCTTTCGAGAGAAACTTTTCCTCGAGAAAGGACCCGTTTCTAGAAACAATCACTTTTGCTTCCAGATCTGAAATAGGAGGTATACCCAACTGTTTTGGGTATTCTATGAAGATGCATTTATCCGCTTTGGGTTCGAGCATATCAGCCTGAAACTTTTTCACATAAGCATCGCAGCCCCAAACTTTTAAGAAACGACAGCTTAGGTTTCTCTAAACCATAGTTCATACAGTGTCGTCTCAACGGAATTGCGTGGTGCCCTATTTAAAGTGAATGCGGTTGTCTCTAATGCCTAACCCATAAACAATAGTTGTAATTCGATAAGAGACATCATGGTATGCACCATATCCAATAGGGTGCAGTTATGATGTTCGGACACACCATCACAATATGGTGTTCCAGGCGGTATTAGTCGTGAAACAATTTCCACAATTTCTTAATTGTGTGCCAAACTCGTAACTTAGATATTCATCTCTATGATCATATCACAGACATTTTATCCTATTGTCACGGTGATCTTCAACTTCACTCTGAAACTACTTGAACCTTTCAATAATTCAGACTTGTGTTTCATCAAGTAAATATTCTCAGCATCTACTCAAATCATCTGTGAAGTAAGAACGTAACGATATCCACTGCGTGCTTCAGCACTCATTGGACTGCACACATCAAATGTATTACTTCCAACAAGTTGCTCTCTTGTTCCATCTTACTGAAAACGAGGCCTTTCAGTCATCTTGCCCATGTGGTATGATTTGCATGTCTCAAGTGATTCAAAATCAAGTGAGTCCAAATGATCCATCTGTATGGACTTTCTTCATGCATATATACTAATGGACATGGTTCGCATGTCTCAATCTTTTCAAAAACGAGTGAGTCCAAAAGATCCATCAACATGGAGCGTCTTCATGCGTTTTATACCAATATGACTCAAGTGGCTGTGCCACAAGTATGTGGTACTATCATTACTATCTTATATCTTTTGGCATGAACATGTGTATCACTACGATCGAGATTCAATAAACCATTCATTTTAGGTGCAAGACCATTGAAGGTATTATTCAAATAGACAGAGTAACCATTATTCTCCTTTAATGAATAATCGTATTGCGATAAACATAATCCAATCATGTCTATGCTCAACGCAAACACCAAATAATTATTATTCAGGTTTAACTCCAATCTCGATGGTAGAGGGAGCATGCGATGCTTGATCACATCAACCTTGGAAACACTTCCAACACATATCATCATCTCACCTTTAGCTAGTCTCCGTTTATTCCGCAGCTTTTATTTCGAGTTACTAACACTTAGCAACCGAACCGATATCTAATACCCTGGTGCTACTAGGAGTACTAGTAAAGTACACATTAATATAATGTATATCCAATATACTTCTGTCGACCTTGCCAGCCTTCTCATCTACGAAGTATCTAGGGTAGTTCTGCTTCAGTGACCGTTCCCCTCATTTCAGAAGCACTTAGTCTCGGGTTTGGGTTCAACCTTGGGTTTCTTCACTAGAGCAGCAACTGATTTGCCGTTTCATGAAGTATCCCTTCTTGCCCTTGCCCTTCTAGAAACTAGTGGTTTTACTAACCATCAACAATTGATGCTCCTTCTTGATTTCTACTTTCGCGGTGTCAAACATCGCGAGTTGCTCAAGGATCATCATGTCTATCCCTGATATGTTATAGTTCATCACGAAGCTCTAATAGCTTGGTGGCAGTGACTATGGAGAACCATCACTATCTCATCTGGAAGATTAACTCCCACTCGATTCAAGTGATTGTAGTACTCAGACAATCTGAGCACATGCTCAACGATTGAGCTTTTCTCCCTTAGTTTGCAGGCTTAAGAAACTTGTCAGAGGTCTCATACCTCTTGACGTGGGCATTAGTCTGAAATCCCAATTTCATTCTTTGGAACATCTCATATGTTCTGCGATGTTTCAAAACCGTCTTTGGTGCCACAATTTTAAACCGTTAGTATCACACACTGAACTATCACGTAGTCATCAAAACGTGTATGTCAGATGTTTCGTAATATCTACAGACGACGCTCGAGATTCAGGACACCGAGCGGTGCATTAAGGACATAAGCCTTCTGTGCAGCAATGAGGACAATCCTCAGTTTACGGACCCAGTCCGCATAATTGCTACTATCAACTTTCAACTAAATTTTCTCTAGGAACATATCTTAGTAGAACTAAAGCGTAAGCTATGACATTATTTGCAAAGACCTTTTGACTATGTTCATGATAATTAAGTTCATCTGGTTATTTAATGAACTCCCACTTAGATAGACATCCCTCTAGTCATCTAAGTGATACATGATCCGAATCGACTAGGCCATGTCCGATCATCACGTGAGACGGACTAGTCATCATCGGTGAACATCTCCATGTTGATCGTATCTACTATACGACTCATGTTCGACCTTTCGGTCCCTTGTGTTCCGAGGCCATGTCTGTACATGCTAGGCTCTTCAAGTCAACCTAAGTGTTTTGCTTGTGTTCCGAGGCCATGTCTGTACATGCTAGGCTCATCAACACCCGTTGTATGCAAACATTAGAATCTATCACACCCGATCATCACGTGGTGCTTCGAAACAACGAACCTTCGCAACGGTGCACAGTTAGGGGGAACACATCTCTTTAAATTTTAGTGAGGGATCATCTTATTTATGCTACCGTCGTTCTAAGAAAATAAGATGTAAACATGACAAACATCACATGCAAATCATAAAGTGACATGATATGGCCAATATCATCTTGCGCCTTTTGATCTCCATCTTCGAGGCGCGGCATGATCACCTTCGTCACCGGCATGACACCATGATCTCCATCATCAGGTCTTCATGAAGTTGTCTCGCCCACTATTACTTCTACTACTATGACTAACGGTTAGCAATGAAGTAAAGTAATTACATGGCGTTTTTCATTGACACGCATGTCATACAATAAATTAAGACAACTCCTATGGCTCCTGCCGGTTGTCATACTCATCGACATGCAAGTCATGATTCCTATTACAAGAACATGATCAATCTCATACATCACATATATCATTCATCACATCCTTTTGGCCATATCACATCACATAGCATACCCTGCAAAAACAAGTTAGACGTCCTCTAATTGTTGTTGCATGTTTTACGTGGCTGCTATGGGTTTCTAGCAAGAAAGTTTCTTACCTACGAAAAAGCCACAACGGTGATATGCCAATTGCTATTTACCCTTCATAAGGACCCTTTTCATCGAATCCGATCCGACTAAAGTGGGAGAGACAGACACCCGCTAGCCACCTTATGCATCAAGTGCATGTCAGTCGGTGGAACCTGTCTCACGTAAGAGTACGTGTAAGGTCGGTCCGGGCCGCTTCATCCCACAATGCCGCCGAATCAAGATAAGACTAGTAATGGTATGCAAATTGAACAAATCGTCGCCCACAACTACTTTGTGTTCTACTCGTGCATAGAATCTACGCATAAACCTGGCTCATGATGCCACTGTTGGGTAACATAGCAGAAATTTAAAATTTTCTACGTATCACCAAGATCGATCTATGGAGTCATCTAACAACGGGAGAGAGGGGAGTGCATCTACATACCCTTGTAGATCGCGCGCGGAAGCGTTCAAGAGAACGGGGTTGATGGAGTCGTACTCGTCGTGATCCAAATCACCGATGATCCTAGCGCCGAACGGACGGCACCTCCGTGTTCAACACACGTATGGAGCGGGGACGTCTCCTCCTTCTTGATCCAGCAAGGGGGGAGGAGAAGTTGATGGAGATCCAGCAGCACGACGGCGTGGTGGTGGAAGTAGCGGGATCCCGGCAGGGCTTCGCCAAGCGCAAGCGGGGAGGAAGAGGTGTCACGGGAGGGAGGGAGGCGCCAGGGCTTGGGTGCTGCTCCCATGCGCCTCCCCACGATATATATGGGTGGAGGGGGCTGGTTTCTTGCCCTCGAAGTCCATTGGGGTGTTGGCAAAGGTGGGGGAAAGAAATCCCATCATTTCCCTTCCCCACGGATTGTTATCCCCCTTTTTTAGGAATCTTGATCTTATCCCTTCGGGATATGATCTTATTCCTTCTAATGTGGGATCTTGGTGCGCCTTGACCAGGGGTGTGGGGCCTTGCCCCCACTAACCACGTTCATGTGGGTCCCCCCATGCAGGTGGGCCCCACTTCGGAACCTTCTAGAACCTTCCCGGTACAATACCGAAAAATCCCGAACATTTTCCGGTGGCCAAAATAGGACTTCCCATATATAAATCTTTACCTCCGGACCATTCCAGAACTCCTCGTGATGTCCGGGATCTCATCCAGGACTCTGAACAACTTTCGGTTAACTGCATACTAATATCTCTACAACTCTAGCGTCATCGAACCTTAATTGTGTAGACCCTACGGGTTCGAGAGACATGCAGACATGACCGAGACGACTCTCCGGTCAATAACCAACAGCGGTATCTAGATACCCATGTTGGCTCCTACATGTTCCAGGATGATCTCATCGGATGAACCACGATGTCGAGGATTCAATCAATCACGTATACAACTCCCTCTGTCAATCGGTACGTTCCTTGCCCGAGATTCGATCGTCGGTATCCCAATACCTTGTTCAATCTCGTTACCGGCAAGTCAGTTTACTCGTACCATAACGCATGATCCCATGGCTAACTCCTTAGTCACATTGAGCTCATTATGATGATGCATTACCGAGTGGGCCCAGAGATACCTCTCTGTCATACGGAGTGACAAACCCCAGTCTCAATTCGTGCCAACCCAACAGACACTTTCGGAGATACCTGTAGTGCACCTTTATAGCCACCCAGTTACGTTGTGACGTTTGGTACACCCAAAGCATTCCTACGGTATCTGGGAGTTGCACAATCTCATTGTCTAAGGAAATGATACTTGACATTGGAAAAGCTCTAGCAAACGAATTACACGATCTTGTGCTATGCTTAGGATTGGGTCTTGTCCATCACATCATTCTCCTAATGATGTGATCCCGTTATCAATGACATCCATTGTCCATGGTCAGGAAACCATAACCATCTATTGATCAACGAGCTAGTCAACTAGAGGCTTACTAGGGACATGTTGTGGTCTATGTATTCACACATGTATTACGGTTTCCAGTTAATACAATTATAGCATGAACAACAGACAATTATCATGAACAAGGAAATACAATAATAACCATTTTATTATTGCCTCTAGGGCATATTTCCAACATATAAGTAGAGCTAGCCACCATAGTAGGGCAATCTCATCTTAGCTTGATCCAACCCGATCAAGAGCCTACCCACAAGAACACCTCAACCTCAGGAGGCTGTTCTTCCCTTGTACTGTTCATCATCAGCCCAAGAGGCAATCCACCACCACCACACTGGAGTAGGGTATTACACCACAACCGTGTCCCGAACCAGTATAAACCTCATGTCTTTCTGTGTTGCGAGTTCGTCGAGTTCGTCCGCGAGATCTTAGCGAGGTAGGGCGTAGATCGGTAGGAGGGAAAGACTTCGCGCGCACCCCAGTGTTTGAACCTTAAGGGTTTGCCAGAACCCCACATCCGACAGGTATCTCATGAAGTCTCGAAGGGTCTAGGAATGGGTTTCTTGTCTGCAGGGTTACACATAACAATACGAGGTTTCACTTGGTCGAGGAGACTGTAGAAAAGTTCTTCAGTGCTAGTTGGTTGTCGAAGTGGAATCCTTGGTGCATCTTGTCTTGCTTGTCTTTAGTTGAGGAGAGAGATGAGAGGGAAAAGTAGCATAGAGGGGGGATGCCTAAAGGGGTTTTTGTAGTGCAAGTGCAAACAAACAAGTGCCGAAAGGGCCAAACACAACAACAAAATAAGGCATGTGATATAGTCGTGTACTTGTTGCCTAGGGCAAAAGTGCGACTTATATCAAAACACAAAAAAATAAAAACAAGCAACACACAATCATGGTTCTATTCGAACCATCATATAGACTCGACTGTGCATAGGGGGTACACAACTCATCCTACCCTAGTGGTTCTCGGATTCAGTAGTCGTGCTTTGCTCCGTGCCTCGTGCAGTCTTCTGGGTTTTCCTCGGGTGTTGCTACGTCTCTTTTAGTTGTTCAATGAAACAATCTGGGTTGAGCCTGAAGATTCTTCAACAACTTCTCGCCTGTTGAAGTGATGGGGTGAAGGTGGCTCCTCGTAGCAGGCATTGACTCGGTCTTCTGTTGTCTTCTTAATCATGACGATCCCTTTTTGTCTTCTAAGGCGTCGATGGTATCAAGTAGGTAATCCTTTATGCAATGACATTAACAAGGCATAGTAGAGGTCCAACATGTCGGTTACGTTGATGACAACATCGACACCAAGAGTGGGGGATGAATAGAACCGTTTTCCTGCACACTATAGTGAGGCAGACCAAATGGCGAGGTTCTCATCCACCGTTGGTTGCCGATAGAACAACGGCAAGGACATGATTGCTCTATTAGCGATGTATATCATGATCCTGCATATCTTACACCCTGATCATCATAGGACCAGGTTGCATCATCCTAGGGCAAATTCAAAGGTGTCACCATCTTCCGAGTCTTGGTTTCCTCAATCATTGAGAAGGCATTTTCCATCTTGTTGTGGTGTCGCCAAGCTTGTGTTCAGAAGGTGTGGGTGAATGTCTGGCAAGTTGTCTTCTTCTCGTCTACCCACGAGGATTACAGGGAATCCAGTGGTCAAGGGCTTAAAGGTACTAGCGACCATTTTCAAAAGTTTTGAAGGGGAAGAGATCACTAAGGAAAATATATCTTAGTTTTTGAAAAACACAGAAGGGAAGAGAAGTGTAGATAGTTTTTCAAAGTTAGTAATAGTTTTGAAAATAGGTTTAACCTAACTAACGACCATGCTAACTAAGGCTTCCTACAGTCAGGATGTCTCTGATACCAGCTCTGTGGGGACCCCGACTCATAAGTCGTGATCACCGAATGCATGTGTACAGTGATCCCAGAGATCAATGCTCACTGAACACACAGAAGCTGTATAACAAGAGTCTTACATCCATACATACCGTCTTACACAAAGTATGACCATTATGGTCAAGTCTTACATAGATAAAGCCACAAGGGCTGAATACCAAATAAACTTAAGCAGCGGAGATCTTTGTCGATAAGTAGAACCCATGCCATCTGCCTTAACCCTACAGGCATTCTGACTGGGAAGCGTCCTAGCTCGCATGTTCGTCACCGAAGTATTCTTCATCATATCATGTTCTTTCATGCCTGGCCAATAAAATAACGAGTGGCAAGCCAATGAGTACTTTGAATGTACTCGCAAGCAACCCATGTTTTGGTTCAAGATACAACAATGCATGATATAGGTAAATTTTGCAGAAAGCTAGTTTTGTTGTGCTATGACATGTTCAACAATTGGTAAAAGATGCATCATACGAATTCAAGTAACCATAGGGACTGGTTACAGATATCAACATAAATGGAGTGGGCATCAACCCAACTCAATCATGTCAAGTCCTTTGACTTGACCCAAGTAGTTCTTCCCACTTATCCAAACCACACACTGGTTTGTAAACAAGTGGACATAGCCCAAGAGCGGTTACCCAACTGTCCTTGACCGTGGACACGGCTATTCGAATAGTTTTACACTCTGCAGAGGTTGCACACTTTACCCACAAGATCCGGGGAACTTCCGTGTCATCCACGACCCGATCACTATCTTTCCCTACACGACACTAACATAGATTCCACTCGATTGGTAGCAACCCCCGTGCCCAACATTTCACAACTTAAAATTGTGGAGCCACCCTCCCATATGCATCACATACCATTGGCGCGGGGTACCAACGGTGTGTCCGGTGCCCCATAAAAATGTTCTTGGCCGCCCTACCTGGCACGATCACGTACCGAGAGAGCAACAACTCTCCCATCACTAGTAATGTGGGCACCATGCTAGTATTGGCCTAGGTAATCAATAATGCCCTTTCCCATATAAGGGTAGAGTGGTTGCGCATGTAAGGATGGAATAACGGTCACAACTTAAACCAATCCATTTTGAAAACAACACGCACACTTGCCTCGGTACACCACTTCATCATCAAGTGGTTACCCAACTAATTTTCTCCCTCGGGCATAAGTGGCACCCGATGGGGTTTTCAAAAAGTTTTTGAAAACAATCTTGCTTCCATCACCATGCATATACCCATCCCCTTTTGCGTAGCAATTACTTTAGCATCCTATCTACTCCCACTGGCATAACCCTCATAGAAAGGTAGGGTCATGCATCATGCAAGTGTCAACAAGAAAAGCAACCGAGGCAAACCACCTCAAGTGGTCACCATTTTATCATGACTTCGATGCAAGCAATAAAACTGCCATATGACATACATAAAAAGGGTTTCTTAGACATGGTCAAAGGGCTGCTTGACTGGCTCAGCAAAATCTTCTAGGTCTTCAAATTCTTCTGGTCCAACTCCTTCATTAGCAACGCAATCTATCGTCGCAAAATATTAATGAGAAAAATAAGGCAATAATAAAATAGAAAAACCAAAGTGCTCAGAAAAATATCAACTTACTTTTTTAAAATACTAGGGTGAAAACAAAGAAGGGGAAAATTCCTAGTTTTTGGATTTGGAGTGGAAGAATAGGAGAAACAGATTTACAGAGGGGTTTAAATATATTCAAATTTGAATTTGAATATGAACAATACATAAAAGTTGTTTGGACATATGGGAGTTGGAATTATTGCATTTGGATGAATATTTAATCATGTTGAATTTTTGCAAGTTTAACAGAAAAGAAAAAAGGAAAAGGAGCACTGTGCAACTGGGCCAGAAGAGCCGCAGCGCAGCAGGCCCAGTCCGAGAGGTGGCCCAGCATACTGGTGCACACGCGCGCGCCAGGTTTAAACCTGACGGGCGGGGCCCAGGCGTCAGCGAGAGAGAGAGGGTCGGCGGGCTCACCGGCGACGATGCAGGGCATGATGAGGCGAGAGGAGGGCAGGGTTGGACTCAGCGCAGAGTCGCCGTTCAGGTGGAGGTGGTTGCGGTCGCCGGGGTGGCCTGGTTCGCCAGCGACGAGGTCACGCGGCGGAGGAGCTTCGGGTGGCGACGGTTCCGGCTATTTCCGGCAGCTACAGAGAGGGGAAACAGGGGGAAAACAAATCAGGGGTGTTCTGGGGTTCCAGATCGAGGCAGAGGAGGAGCGGGGGAGGCTTGTACCTCGCGAACTCCGGCAAGCCGAAGCGGCGGAGCTCGAGCTCGAACTTGAGCTCGGGTTCTTCTGTAGAGGATTGGGTGGTTGGGGGGGTGTTTTGGAGCTGCAGAGGTCGAGTGGTGAGGAGAGGAGGGCTCGAGGAGGTCTTATATAGTTGGGCCAGGGCTTGCCATGGACCCATGCGCCGGCGAGGTTGTTGTCATCGCTGTATGTCACGGGGGCTCACGTGGGCATGTCCGGGGTGTTTGTAGGGGTGGTCTACGCCAAGAGGAAGGGAGAGAAGGAGCGCGGGATCATTAGGGCAGTGGGCGTGTGAGCGTGCTCATTGGAGCTCTCGGGCGGCCATGGTGCGCCTGCGAGCAGAGGCAGGAGAGAGAGAGGATGAAGGGGGCCGACCAGCTGCCGTGTCTCGGACGTCGAGGCGTCTCGTAGGGCATGCTGGGGAGGCCCGAGGTGGCCGGAGGCGGTTGGAAGGGGCGGCTACAATGTCTGGTTGCACTGTAGCAGGCTCCAGAGCGCCCAAATTGCTTGGCATGCCATTTTCTAAGCAGTATGGGCGCCCCCAAGCATGTCCAGCAGGTCTAGTAGGGAGTAAAGAAAGGGGGAGGGGCTTTGGATGCCCTGGGTGGCCACTGGAGTGAGGAGGGAGGTTGAGGGAGAGAGAGAAGCTACTGTCCAGGAAGGTAAATGGGGGTGTTTCACCCCTCAATCATTGAGCAATGGCCAGGGGAAAGTTACTGGGGGTAGAAGAGGGTCAGGAGCAGCTGTGGTACAAAGTTGAGCCCATGGAGATTAGTGGAAGAGGTCAACAATGGCATTTTGGTAAAGTGTCAGAAGGTGTTTGATAATGGTTTGGGCAAGTAGATGATTTCCATTTGCGATGAGACTTGACAGGATGTAATGGCATATATAATTTGGGCCTTCCACCAATTTTGAGCTCATTTGGGCAAAGTTGCCAATGCAACTTTTGTAAACCCTAGAAATCAACAGAAGTGCATTTACCAAGATCTAGTCATGCAAAACCATTCCCCTTGATGCACCACATGGTGTAGTGTCATCATTTGGGATTTTGAGCATGACCACAAAGTTTGGGGGCATTTGGAATAAGTTGGCAATGTAAAGTTGTTCAAACTTGAATCTGGACATACATGGTTTTGGGGCACTTTGGTGAACCAAAATAGTTTGGATTGAGCTAAAACTTTGCAAGGTCGTCATATTATGCATATGTGACTTGCTAGAAGTTTCCTAGATTTATTGGAAAATATTGCTTGTAGAAATATTTCAAATACTTCAAATGGACAGAAATGGTTCTGGAGGGTTTTGCCCAATTTTTTGAACATGACCATGTGTTGAAACTCATACCTATGGAAAATATATGTCCACTGAGTTTCCCTGATTTTTCTCAAATATTTTTGAAGCTTTTAAATAATTTTAACCTATTAAAGACCATTTCTGGCCTAAAGAAAAAGCCTTTAAATAAAATAGGAAAATAACTTTTAAAATTGTATTTTTGTGGTTTATGGGAATCCTATATCTAATAGGTTTCAAATATACTCTTTGAAATATTTTTCATACCCCAAATCAAGTACTTTTAGTGCAAACCTCGATTCTGGGTTTTTTGGAAAACTAATTTTTGAAAATACTTTTTGGCCAAATTATTTTTGTAAGAAAATACTATATTGCACTACACATGGCATGATCAGTGGGCAGAAGTTTGCAGGGAGATGAAGTATATAAAGTGGAGTAGTTGACTTTAAAGAGCACTTGAAAACCATAGAGAGAAAAACTAACTCAAATAAAAAGCCAAATTATTCAAAAGTTTTTGTCAAACCACAATTTATCATGATTTATTAGCTTAAGTGTTGTGGCATGAAAATCAGGATGTGACAGCCTCACCAGCCACGCCCTGCGTCGCCGCGTCCAAGGCTTCGGTCGGCTCCTCCTGGACTTTGATGCGCTCCGCAAGAGGAAGGGGTCTCCAAGCTGCAGCGGTGATGCCTTCCGGCCATTGAAGCAGAGGAAGTACATTGCCGTGGACGAATGAGTACCTTATCCTTGTAGCTTCTTGTGTGCCATCTTCCCTCGTAACCTGGCTTCTCAGGCCCCCTTTCGCCAGGACGACGAGATCTTCTGAAGGGCAACCTCCTCCTACCTCACACCCTTCATTGACTCGGAGCGCCTCACGCCGGCCTGCCACGCTTGGTGCAGGATTGGCGGGGGAGGCGGGCGCGCCGGTCTGGCACCTTGATCCTGTGCTCCTGCTGCCCTTCCTTCACTGCCCGGTTCGGAGCGCGGGAGGTGTGCCAAGGGCTCCACCCCTGGTTATGGACGGCGGCTGGATAACCTTGATCCTAGCTTCTTCTTTGAGCAACGAGCCCCCACCCATCCGGGCCCCTGCCAAGGCCCGGACGGCGACTGGGGAAGCGCCAGCCCCCAGCCCCCTGCTGGAAGGGAGCGAGCCGCTTCGGATCCCTTCGGCAACCCCCGCTGTAGGGGATGGACCTGGTCGCGCGCTTAAGTTTGCACACGAGCGGAGTGTTGTCCGCCACGAGCTCTTTCAGGAGGCAATGGGCGCGCTGAGCTGACTCGGCGGAGAACTCGTGGATGTTTACGCGCGCCTTGAGGCCGAGGGTCTCCGGCTGATGGAGGAGTGGCATCAACTGAAAGTGGCTACCAACCTCAGGCACCTTCAGCGTGAGCATGCCAATGCGAAGGCCGAGAAATCGCTGGCAACCTCGAGCGAGGCCAGCGCCCGAGCCTTGGAGGAGGCCAGGGAGGTAGACCATCGCCTCGCGGTCGCCGAGGAGTGCAGGCGGGAGCTCCAGGCCTTGAATGCCTCCTTGGAGCAGGAGATGGAGGCGCACAGAGCCGCCTTAGCATCGATGAAGGGCGCACCGTCCGACGAGGAGGAGATCTTGAGGCGCGAGGAAGCACTATTGCTGGAGGCCACGGAGCGTAGCCTCGAGCTCGAGCGGTTGGAGATGAGGGAGCACCAGGTCGCCCAAGTAGAGGATGCCGTCGGTGTGCCTGATGCCAAGGCCCAGAAGGAGGTCGACCGCTGGGCGACCGAGGCTCGCGCAGATCTTGTTGGCAGGTACGACCTGAAGCTGAAGCTTGTGGAAGCCGAAGCTGTGGGCAGGACCTGTCGGATGTGTGGTTCCGGCAAACCCTTACGGTTCGAACACTGGGGTGCGCGCGAAGTCTCTCCCTCCTACCGATCTACGCTCTAGCTCGCTAAGATCTCGCGGATGGACTCGACGAACTCGTAACACAGAAAGACACGGGGTTTACACTGGTTCGGGCCACCGTTGTGGTGTAATACCCTACTCGAGTGTGGTGGTGGTGGATTGCCTCTTGGGCTGATGATGAACAGTACAAGGGAAGAACAGCCTCCTGAGGTTGAGGTGTTCTTGTGCTTGTGTAGTTGAGGATGATCTGAACCAGTTCGGGGTCAGTTGCCTCCTACTGTGGTGGCTAGTCCTATTTATAGAGGCCCTGGTCCTCTTCCCAAATATCGAGCGGGAAGGGAGCCAACAACGGCGGGCAAATATGAAGGGGGACAGCTAGTATGAGCTATCCTGACAAAAGCGGTCTTCGCCTGCAAAAAGCCCTGGGGTGACGCCGTCTTGGGCTCCACGATGACCTCTGCCTTGCCGTCCTCCTGGTCTTGGTCTCGTTGCACCAATATGGCAACCTTTGCCTGATGCCTCGGTACTCTTCGCCTGCGCTAGCCTCCTTAGCACCAAAGAGGAAATAAGGACGTTGCGCGCACCGGCGCCCGCCTGGCACCCGCCTGGTACCGTTCGTCATGGCCCACATCACAAGAGCCTCGTGAGGTTTGCCTCGCCTTGATATCTCTGCTCCTCGTGAGCCTGCCTGGCTAGGCCACTCCAGAGGAGATCTTGCGTCGTCCGCCTCGCGAGGCTTGGACCCTCGCGAGGGTCTTGGGTGCCTTGTTGACGAAGATGAGCCGTACGGCCTGCAGCTTAGCCACGCTCTGGGCCGCAGGCAGGCAAGTCTGCGGACCCCCGTTCCCAGAATGCCGACAGCAGCCCCCGGTCCCAAGGTGCGCTCGGGCTTGGCTGCGCTGCGAAGCCAAGCATCAAGTTCAGAGCACTGCGGGCCCCAAAAGCCTGCGGCCTCGATTGACGCGTGGCAGTTGATTGGACATGGGCGTCTCCGCTTCCTCACGCTGCCTTTGAATACGCCTGGCTATGCGGCCCCTGTGGCCTACATAGTTATTCCCCGCCTCCTGTGCCTCGCTTCCCCAATTCCCCTGCTTCCTTGTGGCTCTGCTTCTCTTCTCCAATCTGACTTGCGCTCTGCCTACTCCATCGCCATGGCGCCGAAACAAGCTGAGAAGGGGAAGTGTGCTTGGTCTCTTCGAGCTGCGCCTCCGTCCTTTGCGCCGGTGCTCGGCCGGTCTCGGGTGCTCAACGATGAGGCCATGGACAAGGTGCGCCTGATGCTTGCTTCCAGCTTAAATGAGTGGGGGGAGACGGTGGCTTGGCCCGCGTCTCGCACTCGCATGGCTCAGACGGCCACCGAGGTCCCAATCTTTGTAGATGCCCTCTGGGCTGGCCTGATTCCTCCCTTCTCCGCCTTCTTCAATGTTGTGCTTGAGCATTATCAGATCCACATGCTACATCTCGACCCTCAGTCTGTGACTCTTCTTGCTGTCTTCGCCTTCGTGTGCGAAGCCATGGTGGGCATCGCTCCTTCGGTGGCTCTCCTCCGTCACTTCTTCTCATTGCATCTGGCCGATCCTCAGCAATGCTCGGGGTGCGTAAGCTTCCAAGCCGTGGCTGCGACGGCGGCGAGGGGGTCGATTTCGAGCTTCCTCCATCCACGAGCGAATTCCGGATACGATGGGTGTTCGTCGATGCCGGTGTGCTCAATCCTCTGCTTCAGGCTCCGTTGGGGCCCGCTGTTCCTAACTCCGGCTGGAGCCATCAGCGGCTCGCGAGCCCCGGCTTTGCCCACGTCTAGCTCAGGTTGAGGTTGCTGAAGGATCGCGGCGTAACTGCACCGATGGTGGTGAAGGAATTCGTCCAACGCCGGGTCGCTCTGCTTCAGTGCCATTCTCGCCCAATGTGGACCTTGCTCAGCAGCCAGGACCACATGAGGTTTCAGGAGTCCGGGCTCCTCCTCGGGACGCGGCGAACAGTGCTTAAGGTCCCGACGGGTGTCTTTCTGTCGGCCGAACTGCCTGGGAAGAACTGTCTGCTGTACCGCTGCAAGAATAAGGATGAATTTGTAAAGGACATGCCTCTCTTCGATGAATGGGGGCCGTGGCCGATCGGCCTGGAGGGGCCTCGTGAGAACCCCGTCGTCGTGGTTCCCTTCCTTGCCCCTGATGCTGAGCTCGCCCCAAGTGACGGTGCAGGTGGGCGAGCTCAGGCGGAGGCCGGCGGTTTGAGTGCTGAGGAGCACATGCCGAGTGTTCATCCTAGGGCATTGTCCTCAGGAGCCTGCCACTCCCCTCCTGAGGCGTCGGTTGCTGAGGAGACGCTGCATGCGACTTCTGAGGCCAAGGTTCCAGGAGCCTCGGGAGGTCGTGGTGAAACGGTGCCCGGCTGTTAGCCGCAACCGGGCACCCATGAAGATATTCTTCCAAGCTCTTCTTTGGCCCCGCTACGGACCGGCCGTCACGTCCAGCGTTTCGGTCGTCTTTGTGTGGACTTCGAGGAGCTCCGCAAGAGGAAAGGATCTCCCAGCGGCAGCAACATCTTTGGACCACTGAAGCAGAGGAAGTACATCGCCGTTGACGTGTAAGTATCGTACCGATGTGGCTCTCTGTGTGCTGCTTTCTTCTTCTGATGCCAGTCTATCAGGGCTCCTTCCACTGAGGCTGCAGAGTCTCCTGAGAAACGGCCTCCTTCTTCCTTAACTCTCTCGCTGGCCTCGAGCGCTCCGAGTCCGCTGGTTGCCCCTGGAGCAGGGTTGGTTGAAGGGGCACTCCTGCCTTCCTGGCGCGCTGAACCTGCGGCCTTGTCGCTCCTCCCCCTTGGTCTGGCGTGGAGCTTGGCGGGCGTGCCCAAGACTCCTCCGCTAGTCTTTGACGGCAACTTCTTGGCTTTGATCTTCGGCTCCTCTTCGGGCAGCGAGCCCCAGCCGGCTTGGGCTTCTCGTGAGGACGGGCTGGTGTCGGGTGTAGCGTCTGCCCCCAGCCCCCTGCCGCGGGGTGGCGCGCCACTTGGTTCGCCGCCCGCAGCCCCCGAGGTGGAGGACGAAGAAGGCTGGGCGTTCGAGCTTGAGCGCGGGCGGAGCGTGGTTCGCCATGAGCTCTTCCAGGAGGCGATGAACGCGATGAGCCAACTTGGTGAAGAGCTCGCGAGTGTCGATTCGCGTCTTGGGGCTGAAGGTCTCCGGCTGGCAGAGGAGCGGCGCAAGCTGAAGGTGGCCATCAACCTCGGCCGCTATCAGCGTGACCTTGAGAACGCGAAGGCCGTGGCGTCTCTCAAGGTTTCCCACGAAGCCCGCTCACGAGCTTTGGAAGAGGCTCGCGAGGCTGATCGCCGCCGCGAGGCTGCGAAGAAGCGCGCGTGGGAGCTCCAGGCCTGGAGCACGTCTCTTGAGCAGCAAGTGGAGGCGCGCAGGGCTGCTCTTGCGTCGCTGAGGGGGACGCCCGTGGAGGAAGAGGAGGTCCGGAAGCGTGAGGAGGCGCTGGCCCTGGATGCCATGGAGCGTAGCCGCGAGCTCGAGCAACTGGAGACGAGGGAGCGTCAAGTTGCCCAAGCAGAAGACGCCGTCGGGGCTCGCGAGGCTGGAGTTGAGGAGGAGGTGAACCGTCGGGTGGCCGAGGTTCGCGCTGACCTGGAGGGCAGGTACGACCTGAAGTTTAAGCTCGCGGGCGTGGAGGATGAGGGCAGGGCCGCTGCCCTCAGGCCCAGGTTGGACGAGGCTGATAGGCGCGCGGAAGCCATGGCCGCCGCCCTGGTCACGGCGCAGTCGGACTTGGCCTCCGCCCGCGCCGAGCTGCGTTCCCTCCGGAGGCGGGTTGATGACGCAGAAGCCGTCGCGAGGCAGAACACGGAGGAGGTGCTCCAACGTCGAACGCTGGAGCGCGAGCATGCCCCTATGCTTCAGGATCTCCGGAACAGGGCCAATTTCGCACTGGGCCACATCTGCGACGTGGAGGCACCGACCCCTCACTCAAATGACTACGCCAGCCACCTGACCTTCTTCACCGAGGTGGTGATGCGCCTGGAGGCTCGATCTGCCAGAGCTCTCCAGCTTGTGGAGGAAAGGGGGCGTGGCTTGCTTGAGCACGCTTTCTCACGTGTCTTTGGCCACCTCCTGAATGCCGATCCCAACTTCGACTTTGACGCCGCCATTGCCCCCGTACCCACGGCTGTCCGGGGGAAACTAGCGTGCTGGGTTGAGGACAATGTGGACGCGTTGGTCAGGGACTTAGCCTCGGAGGATGATGCGGTGGTGGTCATCGCGGACGAAGGCGACGTGGTCGACGATGGCGACGGGGGCGTCGCCGATGGCGGCGACGATGCCGATGAAGACGACGTCGACGTGAGTGACGTGTCCGTGGGCGACGCAGCGAGCGACATTTCTGGCTAATCCCTTGTTCTCCTGTCATTTCTTCCTGCGCAAAAACTCGGGCGTGGCCCTTGGAAACTTGTAAGCGCGTTTTGAGAGGGGAGCCCCTCATGTAAGCAAATTGCAGCTTTTACTTCCCATGCGATGTGAGCTTGTGTCCTTGTGAACTTGTGAATCCTGATGCGAGTTTTCTGCCTTGGTTTACCTTAGTCAGCGCCAGCTTTGGGCTGGGCTGCGAAGTGTCAAGTTCTTGAGAACCTTGCTAAGCTCGTCGCCCCGTCGGATGGGGCCCCATGAGAGGTGAACACCAGTTGCAGTGTTAGCGCATGCTTGGCGTGCGCGTGCTTCGCGCAGTCCCGCTCGCGAGGAGCTCGTGAGGGAAAGGCGACGGACATGAGTCCCAGACAAAACGAGATCTAGAAGGCAAGGAATTTCTCAAACGAGAAAAGGCTCCCCCTGCGCGCATCTATAAAACTCAGCTTCAACTCAAATCCTAATCCAGAAGGCAAAGCTATAGAAAAAGAGAGATCCAAAGCAAAAGGCCGCGTCCGGCACCTAGTCTAGTCTTCTGGTCTTCAAGTCTTCTCACCAGCGCGGAGCTAAGTGCTGCCACTAGGTGTGGGAGGGAGCCCCAGGGCCTGAGGCCGGCACCCCTGAGACTCCGGGGCGTGTACAGCCCCAACTCATTATTACGTGAGAGTGTCACGGGCGGCGAGCTTCACAGGCACTGGCCCTTCTTCACAAGTACCGGCCTTGCTTCATATCGCCAGACGAGGGCCCCGCCTTGCGCCACCCTCGACCTCCTCTGAGCCGACCGGTCACCAGGACGACACAGAGGAGGGAAAGAGGACGCCAGCGGTTCCCTCGGCGACCACAGGTCCTCTGCCGGGGGAAGGGTTGTCGAGGCCTCCCCGGCAGAAGGCCTACCTCCAGGTGTCGTCAGGCGTCGCGCGCTGCAGGGAGGGGCCTTGCTCCTGGCTCCCTCTCTGTGGCCCCCAGCGTGTCTCCCTTGTTGCAACGGGTGCCGTCGTGCCTGGGTCGTCGATCGACGCTGCAACCTGGTTCATCTGTAGTCCATGGTTAGCATAAGCATGTTCCTTAGAGACTAGCGGTACCCTGTAATTGCCGCTGCTGGCGCGATTATTGTGGTTCTCCGTTGGTTCTTGGAAGGCTTCGGCTCCTAGCGCCCCCTCTCCCCAATCTTCTCCAACGAATGAGGCGATGTCGTCCTCTGGTGCGTACCCTTGGTCCATCATGCGGGGCACGTAGACTTCTGGGGCCGTCACCCCGAACACCTCGCCGTGGTGCCCCACGCTCCATGTTGCTCCGCCCATGATGGCGTCCTGGGGATGGCAATACGGCATCCGGCCGGGACCATGGGGGGTGACGCTTGCGCTCGTGCTTGTCGAGGGCGGCATGGGGGAGTTGGAGCCCCCTACGCCGCTGGCGTGCTGATGTTGATGAAGCCCCGGGGCATAGTTGATGGTGCACGGATGTGGTGAGGTTCGCCGCGCGGCCCTGCAGTGGCCTGGGGGGAGTCGATAGCAGAAGGGTGGTGCTCCCAATGCCGCTGCGTCCAGCAGCTCAGCAACACGCTCAAGCAGCGTGTCTCGGCCGCTCTCCACCAGCCTGCATCGCAGCAGCTCCCTTGCCACCATGAGTGCCGCCCGCATGTTTGCTTGCTCCCGCCGTGAGTGCGGCGCTGTTGCTGCGGCGTGACTCGCCGCTCTTGCCGCGGCTCGTATTTGCCACGGGGTGAGGGTGGATGACGCCTGGCCGCGTTGTCCACGCTCGGCGGAGCTTGGTGGCGCCCGTGCCGCTTGGAGTGCTGGGTCGAGACCTTCATGGGCAGGCGGCGCTGTCCGGGCCGGCCAGGCTGCCCAGCGGTCGGAGCCGGCCCTTGGGTCGCCAGACATCGTAGCTGGTGAGTGTCGGAGAGCTGACTGGCAGAGAAGAAGCTCCGGCGCACCCCTACCAGCCGCGCCAAATGTCAGATGTGGGGTTCCGGCAAACCCTTAAGGTTCGAACACTGGGGTGCGCGCGAAGTCTCTCCCTCCAACCGATCTACGCACTAGCTCACTAAGATCTCGCGGATGGACTCGACGAACTCGCAACACAGAAAGACACGGGGTTTATACTGGTTCGGGCCACCGTTGTGGTGTAATACCCTACTCGAGTGTGGTGGTGGTGGATTGCCTCTTGGGCTGATGATGAACAGTACAAGGGAAGAACAGCCTCCTGAGGTTGAGGTGTTCTTGTGCTTGTGTAGTTGAGGATGATCTGAACCAGTTCGGGGTCAGTTGCCTCCTACTGTGGTGGCTAGTCCTATTTCTAGAGGCCCTGGTCCTCTTCCCAAATATCGAGCGGGAAGAGAGCCAACAATGGCGGGCAAATATGAAGGGGGACAGCTAGTACGAGCTATCCTGACAAAAGAGGTCTTCGCCTGCAAAAAGCCCCGGGTTGACGCCGTCTTGGGCTCCCTGATGACCTCTGCCTTGCCGTCCTCCTGGTCTTGGTCTCGTTGAACCAATATGGCAACCTTTGCCAGATGCCTCGGTACTCTTCGCCTGCGCTAGCCTCCTTAGCACCAAAGAGGAAATAAGGACACTGCGCGCACCGGCGCCCGCCTGGCACCCGCCTGGTACCGTTCGTCATGGCCCACGTCACGAGAGCCTCATGAGGTTTGCCTCGCCTTGATATCTCCGCTCCTCGTGAGCCTGCCTGGCTAGGCCACTCCAGAGGAGATCCTGCGTCGTCCGCCTTGCGAGGCTTGGACCCTCGCGAGGGTCTTGGGTGCCTTGTTGACGAAGATGATCCGTACGGCCTGCTGCTTAGCCACGCTATGGGCCGCAGGCAGGAAAGTCTGGGGACCCTCGTTCCCAGAACGCCGACAGGACCACTGCCCTCCGGTCAGGGCTGGCTGAGGAGGAACATCGCGAGAAAGCCGCCGCAGCCGCCCTGATCTCAGTGCAGGCTGAGCTGGCCTCCGCTCGTGCCGAGCTACTTTCTCTTCAGGAGCGGGCCGCCAGCGCCGAGTCCTTCACGCAGCAGAGCAGGGAGGAGGCACTTCGCCGGCAGACACTACTGCATGAGCATGTTCCCATGCTTTGTGGCCTCACGACGAGGGCCAACGAGGCACTTGGCACCATTTGCGACGAGAACACTCCCCACCCTTACCCCGAGGACTATGCCAGTCATCTTCGCTTCTTCACTGATGTCGTGACGTGCCTGGAGAGCCGAGCTGAGAGGGCTCGCGAGCTTGTGGATGAAAAGAGCCGGGGCCTCCTCGGGCGCGCATTCTCTCGCGTCTTCAGCCACCTTCTGAGCACCAATCCTGACTTCAATTTCGACGCGGCCGTTGCCCTAGTGCCTGAGGTCATTCGGGACAACCTAGCGCGCTGGGTGGACGACAATGTGGATGCCCTTGTTGGGGCATTTGCTTCTGATGACGGCGCGGTGGTGGTCGCAGCGGATGAGGGCCACGTGGTTGATGGCGGTGGAGATAACGACAACGACAGTGCCAGCAGCCTGTCCAGAAGCAATTCGGGAGATGATGCGAGCGACATGTCAGACTAAGCCCGTGCTCCCTTATTTTGAACGTGCATGCAAAAGCTTAGGTACGTCCCCTCGCGATGTAAGAGCATTTTGTGGAGGGGGGGCCCCTCATGTAAATAGACCACCACTTTATTCCCTAGGCTAGGCTTAAAGCTTGCTTTAGTGTGCTCGCGACACCCCTTGCGGGCTTGCTGCCGTAACTTACTTTGCTTCAGTCGAGCTTCAAACTGGTTTGGCGCCTACAAATGTGCATTCCTTCTGAGGGGAGCCCCTCACGAGCTCGTGAGGTTTTGGTTTCCTGAGGGGTCCGCCGATCCACCCGAGAGGGCCTCGCGAGAAGCGAGCACTAGATATGGCGAGGTGCGCATGTAGCGTGTGTACGCCGCCGCCAGCCCCCGCTCGCGAGGCGCTAGGAAGGAGGGAAATAGCGGACGCAAATCCTGAAGAGAACACGAATCCAGAAACTCACGAAATCAACACGAACAAGAAAGAACCACCCCCCATGACTGCTAATGGAAACACGGCTTCAAGTTCAAGATCAAAAGCCTTCAAGTTCAAGATCAAAAGCCTTCAAGTTCAAGATCAAAAGCCGCAAGTCCGAGCTACAGAAAAGGGAGCAAAAGCAAATTGCCGTGTCCGGCACCTATCTTGTGTTCTTGTCTTCCCACTAGCGTGGAGCTGAGTGCTTTCACTGGCTGTGAGCATAGTCATTGGGGGACAGTGTCGACGACCAGCGCGGAGCATGGTGTTTCCACTAGGATGTGGGCGGGAGCCCCCGGGGCCCGAGGGCATGTACAGCCCCACTCATTATTATGTGAGAGTGTCCCAAGCGGAGACCTTCACAGGCGTGAGCCTTGCTTCATATCGCCAGATGAGGGCCCCGCCTTGCGCCACCCTGAACCATCGTTGGGGCGTCCGGAAACCAGGACGATGCCAAGGGGCAAAGGGGACGCTAGCGGCTCCCTCGGCGACCACGGGCCCACTGCCGGGGGGAAGGCTCGCCAGCGCCTCCCCGGCAGAGGGCCTACCTCCGGGCGACGCCTTGCTCCGTGCGATGCGGTGAGGAGCCTTGCTCCCGGCTCCTCCCACGCAGCCCCCAGTGCGCTTCCCTGGTGGAAGGGGGACTACCGTGCCAGGGCCGTCGTCCACCGCTGTGACCTGATTCACTTCCGACCCATGGTTAATGTAAGCCTGCTCCTGAGAGATTAGCGGTACCCTGTAGCTGTTGTCACCGGCGTGGTCGGCGAGGCTCCCGGGTGGCTCCTGGAAGGCCTCAACTTCCAGCGTCTCCTCTTCCCAACCCGGCTCGAGGAACGAGCCGAGGTCATCTTCCGGCGTGTATTCCTGGTCCATCATGCGGGGCACATAGGCCTCCGGAGCCGCCGCCCCGGAAATCTCGCTGAAGTTCCTCGCGCTCCACGTCATCCGGCCTGGCGCGCCGGTCTGAGGATGGTAGGGCAGCATCCTGCCGGGACCGTGGCTGGCAACGCTCACGCCTGCGCCCATCGGGGAAGGCATAGGCGCGGTTGAGTGTCCGGCGCTGCTGGTTGCGCCGATACCAACAAAACCTCCTGGCGCGCCCGGGGGCGCGCGGGTGCGACGAGGCCCACCGTGCGATCCAGCCGCAGCCTGAGGCGTAAGCAAGGAGCAGAAAGGCGGCGTACCCCTGGCTGCGGCATCCAATAGCTCAGCAACGCGCTCCAGCAATGCATCTCGGCCGCTCTCCATCAGCCGGCACCGCAACAGCTCCCGCGCCACTGTGAGCGATGCCCTCATGTTCGCTTGTTCCAGTCGGGTGTACGGCGCCGTTGCTGCGGCGTAGCTTGAGGCCCTTGCGGTGGCCCGTGCGCGCCACGGGGTAAGGGTGGACGGCGTCGGATCGCACCGCCCGCGCCCCGCAGCGTTTGGCGGCGAGCATTTCGCCTGATATGCGGAGTTGAGGTCTTCTTGGGCGGTCGATGCCGCCCGGGCTGGTCCAGCCGCCCAGTGGTCGGTGTTGGCCCTCAGGTCGCCGGACATCGGCGCTGCAGAGTGCTGGCGGGTCTGCTGATGGAAGAGACGCTTCGGCGCACCCCTACCTGGTGCGCCAAATGTCGGATTTCGGGTTCCGACAAAACCCTTGAGGTTCGAACTCTGGGGTGCGCACGAAGATCTCTCCTCCCCCTTGCTCACGCCCTCACCGCGATCTCCAGGCTCAGCACGATGAACTCACAGAACAAGAGACACAAGGTTCATACTGGTTCGGGCCACCGATGTGGTGTAATACCCTACTCCAGTGTGGTGTGGTGGACTGCCTCTTGGGCTGAGGATGAACAGTTACAAGGGAAGAACAGCCTCCCGAGGAGAGGTGCTCTTGTGCTTGGTAAGCTTGTGTGGGTGAGGATGATCTGAATAGCCCAAGATCAGTTGCCTCCTACTGTGGTGGCTAGTCCTATTTATAGAGGCCCTGGTCCTGTCCCCAAATGTTAGGTGGGAAGGGATCCCACAACGGCCTTTCAAGGGAGCCAACTAGTACAAGTTATCCGGACTAAAGGTGGTCTTTTCCTGCCAAAGGCTCTGGTGGTGACGCCGCCTTGGGCTCCACGGTGACCTCCGTCCTGCCGTCCTGCTGGTCTTGGTCTCGTTGCACCGATAGGGAAACCTTTGCCGGATGCCTCAGGACTCCTCGCCTGCGCTTGCCTCTTTAGCAGCAAAGAGGAAGCGAGTACCCTGCGCGCTCTGGCGCCCGCCTGGCGCCTGCCTGGCCTTGGTCGTCATGGCTTGCGTCAAGGAAACCTCGCGAGGTGCCCCTCGCCTTGATCTCTCCGCTCCTCGCGAGCCAGCCTAGTGAGGCCGCCCCCGAGGAGGTCTTGCGTCGCCCGCCTCGCGAGGCTTGGCCCCTCGCGAGGGTCTTGAGTGTGTGCTGATGAAGATGGGCCATACAGGGCCGCCGGTGGAGCCACGCCGTGGGCCGCAGGCAGGCAAGTCTAGGGACCCCCGTTCCCAGGACGCCGACAGCTACCAAGTTCTTGAAAGAGTTGGTGTGTCATTTTGGAGTTCCGGCAAGGATCATCACCGACAACGGCACCTAATTCACGAGCCACGCCTTCATGCAATATGTTCGTACCCTCGGATGCAAGATCTCATTCGCCTCTGTGGCACACCCCCAGAGCAATGGACAAGCTAAGAGGGCGAATGCTGAAGTGTTACATGGACTCAAGACAAGAACTTCCGATACACTGCAGAAGCACGGTAGGCGGTGGATCGAGGAGCTGCCGGTAGTTCTCTGGTGTAACGCCCATGATGCGGCTATATCTCCCACGTGTCGAGGCACGACTTAGAGGCATAACCGCATTGTGGTTTTGTCGCAAGAACGGTCATCTTCACACAATCCCATGTAATGAACAAGAATGGGATAAAGAGTTGGCTTACAATCGCCACTTCACACAATAAATAAATATAAATCATACATCATCCAAAGTACACACATAGACCGACTACTGCCAAAATCCAAATGAAAATAAGACAACCCCTAATGCTAGATCCCCGAACGTCCCAATTGGGCTCCACTACTGATCATCAGGAAAAGACACATAGTAACGACCATGATCCTCGTCGAACTCCCACTTGAGATCGACCCCATCATCTGCACTGGCATCGTCGGCACCTGCAACTATTTTGGTAGAATCTGTGAGTCACGGGGACTCAGCAATCTCACACCCGCGAGATCAAGACTATTCAAGCTAATAGGAAAGGATGGTGTAATGAGGTGGAGCTGCAGCAGGCAATAAGCATATATGGTGGCTAAACATACGCAAAAGAGAGCGAGAAGAGAAGCAAGGGAACGGTCGTCATCTAGCAATGACCAAGAAGTGATCCTGAACTCCTACTTACGTCATTCATAACTCAAACTGTGTTCACTTCCCGGACTCCGCCGAGAAGAGACCATCACGGCTACTCACATGGTTGATGTATTTTAATTGGGTCAAGTGACATTCTCTACAACCGGACATTAACAAAATCCCATCTGCCTCATAACCGCGGGCACTGCTTTCAAAAGATAATACCCTGCAAGGGTGTCCCAACTTAGCCCATCATAAGCTCTCACGGTCAACGGAGGATAAACCTTCTCCCGGAAAGACCCGATCAATCTTGGAATCCCGGTTTACAATACATTTCGACAATGGTAAAAGAAGACCAGCAAAGCCGCCCGAATGTGCCGACAAATCCCGATAGGAGCTGCACATATCTCGTTCTCAGGGCACAACGGATGAGCCAGACGTCGGGTTGGCATAGACCCTGGTTCCCCAGGGGGCGCCGGACATCGCTCGGTTTGGGCCAGCACTCGAAGGAGCACTGGTCCGGGGTTAAAATAAAGATGACCCTCGGGCTCGCGAAAACCCGAGCGAAAAGGCTTAGGTGGAAAATGGTAAAACCAAAGTTGGGCCTTGCTGGAGGAGTTTTATTCAAGGCGAACTGTCAAGGGGGTCCCATAAATCACCCAACCGCGTAAGGAACGCAAACTCAAGGAACATAATACCGGTATGACAGAAACTAGGGCGGCAAGAGTGGAATAAAACACCAGGCATAAGGCCGAGCCTTCCACCCTTTACCAAATATATATATATATAGATGCATTAATTAAATAAGAGATATTGTGATATCCCAACATATCCATGTTCCAACATGGAACCAACTTCAACTTCACCTGCAACTAGCAACGCTATAAGAAGGGCTGAGCAAAAGCGGTAACTTAGCCAAACAACGGTTTGCTAGGAAAGGATGGTTAGAGGCTGACATGGCAATATGGGAGGCATGATATAGCAAGTGGTAGGTAACGCAGCATGGCAATAGAGCGAACAACTAGCAAAGCAAAGATAGAAGTGATTTCGAGGGTATGGTCATCTTGCCTGCAAGGTTCTCAGAGTTGTCGAGGGCTTGATCCTCGTAAGCGTACTCAACAGGTTCCTCCTTCATGAACTCGTCTGCCGGCTCTACCCAAGACAAGAACACAAGCAATGGAACCACAATCAATCACGGGAAAATGCACAAGCAACATGATGCAATACATGAATGATATGCGAGGTAAGATATGCGATGCATATGCGTGCTCCGGAAGGAAAATGATGAAAAGGCAGTAACTTGGCAAACCAAGCATGCCAATGGAAAGATGAGATGATTTCGGTCGAAATCGATATTAAGATCACCGGAAACGGATGCACGGTTTGCAAATGGCAAGCAAAACAAAAATGACACGAATCTGCGATTAACAGCATGATAGCACATAGAATGCCACAAGTAAGATTGCTACAGCACTCCAACATAGCAACAAAGCATATGGAAGTAATGTAAAGTAGATTCTTGACAAAAGATGAACACTTAGCTATGGCTAGATCACACCACAGCAGGTTCAAACAAGCATGGAAAAAGTGCAAAAGATAACAGGTTCACAGACTTGGTGAAATTACTGGACATGGCTGAAACAGCATCAGGTAGCAATGTTCAGTGCACGAAATCAACATGCTACAGGAACTTAATATGGCAACACAAGGCATGACAGTATTCTACTAAATGCATATGACAAAAGTCCCTTACTGACCATAAGCCAAAAAGGACCAGAAGATATGATGGCAACCATGTAAACATAGCAAGTTTCGTTAACAGGTTTCAGACTTAGCAGAAAACAGAGCATGGCAGAAGCAATAATATGAAGGCAACTTGGTGAGCTTTATGCAGTCACCACAAAGCAATGCCTGACAATATCTACAGCAAGATGAAACAATATCTACAAAACATCCTTACTGAACATCTCCAAAATATGCATGGATCTCTCTGTAGCATCAAGTTTACATGGCAACAAAATAACAGCAGACAAAGACTTAGAGAAAATACTCTCTGAAATCAGAAACATTACGGAGCCTAGTTTGCATGCTTGTGCTAGTCACCACAGAGATCACAAAACTACATGGCATACACCTCTGGAAAGATGGCATGGCATACAACAAAACACATGTAGAGCTCATGCCCATAAGATGCATAGATTAAATGATACAAAAATAACAAATCCTCAAGTTCTGATAAGTAACAGCATATAACAACAACTAGGTCTCTTGCGCCAGATATTTGGGCATCAAGCTGGCCTCAAATGAACATGGTGCAATTGAACAAAATGAAGAGCATCATGAGACGAACAATTCGATATATTACACGCGTGAAACGGAGCTATGTACAGAGAGTTATGCCATGATGAACAGGGCTATATAATGTGTAAAAAAATGACTTAGAAATATTCGGGGGTCTCGGGAAAGTCAACGCACGAGGATTTAGATCGGGATCTGGCCGACCGAAGATCGAGCTCTCCGGCGGGAGGAGGCGCGGCGGAGGAGAGGAGAAAGGGCGTCGGCGGCGGCCGGAGGGGAGGAAGAAGGCGGCGGGCACGGAGGGAGGCGGTGGCGCCGGAGAGGCGTCGGCGAACGGCGGCGGGGCATCGC
>NC_057814.1:212795266-212804982 GCF_018294505.1 Triticum aestivum
GGGCGGTGGCGGCGGAGAGGCGCGGTGGCGCGGGGCCGGCGCGGGAGAGGACAGGCGGCGGGCGCGCGGGCTCCCGCGGGCCCTCCCTGGGCTCCGCGGGCCGCGGCGGCGGCGGCTGGCGGCGGGCCACGTGGCGCAGCGGGATTCGTCGAGGACGGCGGCGCGGAAACGTCCGGCGGCGGGGTATTTTGTCCGGGCGCGAGGTGGAAGAAGGGTAGGGTTTGGACTGCGAACGTTTTCGGGAGGGGATGCATATATATAGATAGAGGGAGCTAGGAGGCTCCAAATAAGGTGCGGTTTTCGCCCACACGATCGTGATCGAACGACCTAGAGCATGGAAGAGAGGTTGGTGGGTTTTGGGCTGTTTAGAGAGGTGGTTTTGCTGCAACACACAAACGGACATTGCGGTTACCCGGTTAACCGTTGGAGTACCAAACGACCTCCAAATGGAACGAAACTTGACCGGTGGTCTACCGGTGGTATACCAAGGCCACTTGACAAGCCTCGGTCCATTCCGAGAATGTTTGACACCCGCTCACGAAAGAAAACAAGAGGGGTGCACCAGAGGAGATGGGAGCGCCGGATTGCAAAACGGACAACGGGGAAAATGTTCGGATGCATGAGACGAACACGTATGCAAATGCAATGCACATGATGACATGATATGAAATGCATTAAAGGAACAAAATGCAAAATGAAAGACAAAACCCGACCACGAAGGGAATATCATAGCACATAGCCGGAAATGGCAAGAGTTGGAGTTACAAATATGGAAAGTTACATGCGAGGTGTTACAACACTCCACCACTACGAGAGGATCTCGTCCCGAGATCTAGGACTGAAAGAACTCCGGATATTCGGAATGGAGATGGTCCTCGCGTTCCCAGGTGGCTTCTCGGTCGGAATGGTGCGACCACTTCACTTTCAGGAATTTGATTAACTTGTTGCGAGTCTTGCGCTCAGTTTCTTCAAGAATAGCAACGGGGTGCTCATGATAAGACAGATCTTCTTGGAGGTCAATCTCTTTGAAGTTGGTAGTGCGCTCAGGAGTCTTGAAGCACTTGCGGAGCTGTGACACGTGGAACACGTCGTGCACGTTCGCGAAGTTGGAAGGAAGCTCAAGTTGATAAGCGAGGTCGCCTCTTTTGCCAATGATCTTGAAAGGACCCACGTATCTAGGGGCAAGCTTCCCTTTGATACCGAAGTGACGAGTGCCTTTCATTGGAGAGACGCGGAGGTAGACATGGTCTCCGATCTCGAAAGCCACATCACGGTGTTTACTATCATAGTAACTCTTCTGGCGCGATTGCGCGGCTTTGAGATTTTCACAGATGACTTTACACATTTCTTCAGCCTCTGTGATTAAGTCATTGCCAAGAAGTTGGCGTTCACCAGTCTCTGACCAATTGAGAGGAGTACGGCACTTTCTGCCATAGAGAATTTCGAATGGGGCCTTGCCCGAACTTGCTTGGAAGCTGTTGTTGTAGGAGAACTCAGCATATGGAAGACAATCTTCCCATTTCATGCCAAAAGAAATGACACAAGCCCTGAGCATATCTTCAAGAATTTGATTGACTCGCTCGACTTGGCTACTAGTTTGAGGATGGAAAGTTGTGCTGAAGCGAATGTTAGTGCCCATGGCCTTCTGGAAGGAGTCCCAGAACTTAGAGGTGAAGATGCTTCCACGATCTGAAGAAATCAATTGTGGAATGCCATGCAAGGAGACAATTCTGGAGGTGTATAGCTCTGCCAACTGAGCTGCTGTGATGGATTCTTTGATTGGAAGGAAATGTGCCACTTTAGAAAGCTTGTCAATGACAACGAAGATAGCATCATTTCCGCGCTTGGACTTTGGAAAACCAGTCACCAAGTCCATTTCGATATGATCAAACTTCCACTCTGGGATAGCAAGAGGTTGGAGGAGACCAGCTGGTCGTTGGTGTTCTGCTTTCACTCTTCGATAGACATCACATTCATTCACGAATTGAGCGATTTCTCGCTTCATTCGAGTCCACCAATACGACTGCTTGAGGTCATGGTACATCTTCGTACTTCCAGGATGAATGGAAAGGAGAGAATTGTGTGCCTCGTTCATAATGACTTTCCTTAGATCACCTTTAGGAACCACAATCCGGTCCTCGAAGAATAAAGTGTCTCTGTCATCAGTGCGATAGCACTTGTATTTGGAAAGACCCTTGTCGATACCACGTTTCACCTTCTTCACCATGGTATCCAGGAGTTGTGCCTGACGAATTTGATCTTCCAAAGTAGGAGAGACTATGAGGTTGGCAAGAAAGCCTTGAGGAACAACTTGGACATTCAGCTTGCGGAAAGCTTCACAAAGATCCGGTTGGAATGGCTTGAGAATTAAGCTGTTGCAATAAGCCTTCCTGCTCAAAGCATCTGCAATGACATTGGCCTTGCCTGGAGTATATTCAATACTCGGATTGTACTCTTGAATCATTTCGACCCATCGAGTCTGCCTGAGGTTGAGGTTGGGCTGAGTGAAGATGTACTTGAGACTCTTGTGATCGGTGAATATGTCCACTTTTCTTCCCAACAAGAGATGTCTCCACGTTATTAATGCATGGACAACTGCCGCCAACTCAAGATCGTGAGTGGGGTAGTTCTTTTCGTTGGGCTTCAACTAACGAGAGGGATAGGCCACAACTTTCTTCTCTTGCATTAACACAGCACTGAGACCTTGAAGAGAAGCATCACAGAAAACTTCAAATGGCTTGGATTCGTCAGGAGGAGTCAAGACAGGAGCGGTGACGAGCTTCTCTTTGAGAGTGTTGAAAGCAACGTCACACTCAGGAGACCAGCCATACTTCACATGCTTCTGGAGGAGGTTGGAAAGAGGCTTTGCAATCTTAGAGAAATTCTCAACGAATCTTCGGCAATAGCTTGCAAGACCAAGAAAACTGCGGAGCTGCTTGACATTCTGAGGAGGTTCCCAATTCACAATTGCGGACACCTTCTCGGGATTAACAGCGATGCCCTTGGCAGAGATGATATGCCCAAGGTAAAGAACTTCATCGAGCCAAAACTCACATTTTGAGAACTTCGCATAGAATGGATACTCTCTGAACTTGTCGAGCACCAATCGCAAATGTTTGGCATGGTCCTTCATATTCTTGGAGAAGACCAAGATATCATCGAGATACACCAGGACGAATTCATTGGTATAGGGGTTGAAGATGAAATTCATCATCCGAGAGAATGCTGGAGGAGCAATGACAAGGCCGAAAGACATGACAGTATATTCATAAGAACCAAAGCTTGTTCTGAATGCTGTCTTGGGAATATCTTCTTCACGAATGCGAATCTGATGATAACCCATACGAAGGTCAAGCTTGGAGAATACTTTAGTACCTTTGAGTTGCTCGAATAAATCATTGATGTTGGGAAGTGGATACTTGTTCTTGATTGTCTTCTTGTTCAATGGACGGTAGTCGACACAAAGTCGGTCCGTGCCAACCTTCTTCTGGACAAAAAGAACACCACAACCCCATGGAGATGAACTCGGTCTGATCAAACCCAGACGCTCTTGTTCATCGAGCTGTTTCTTCAATTCCTTCAGCTCCTTGGGTCCAAGCTTGTAAGGATGCTTGCAAACGGGTTCCGTGCCAGGCTCTAGATCGATAACGAACTCAACTGGCCGGTGAGGAGGCATACCCGGAAGCTCTTCTGGAAAGACATCTTGATACTCACAAACGACTGGAATTTGAGAGATGGCATTCAATTCGCCCTTCTCATTGAGAGAAAACAACCGAATGGTTTCATCGCGAGCGGCATAAATGATAGCATCCTCAGAAGAGTGTGTCAATTGAATTTGCCTGGCCGCACAATCAAGTTGAGCCTTGTGCTTAGAAAGCCAGTCCATCCCGAGAGTAAGGTCAATATCTGAGTCACCAAGAACAACTGGTTTAGACAGAAATTTATAGTTCCCCATCTTGATGTAAACATCCGGGACACAATTATTAGATGTCATTTGCTTGCCCGGACACACAACCTTCAACGGGATAGGAATCTTTTCCGTCACAAACTCATGCTTGGCAACAAAAGGTCTCGAAATGAAAGAAAGAGATGCACCAGTATCAAAAAGAACTTTTGCAGGAATATCATTAACTGAGAGATTACCCATTATCACATCAGTAGATTCCTCCGCTTGAGCTGCATTCATCATGTTCACCTTTGCAGACTTTGGATTATGCTTGACCACTGCATTGCTGGAAGATCTGACAGGAGGAGGAGGCGGAAGACGCCTTTGGTTGAAGCACTTGTTAGCATAGTGACCTTTCTGCTGACACTTGTTGCAAGTCACCTCTGAGAGTGGACGATGATAAGGAGAATTGGACTTTGGAGCTTGATTCTGAGACTTGTTCTGATAGCCAGAGTTGGAAGAGTGGGAAGAACCATGGCCACCTTTGTTCTTCTGCTGGTAAGGCTAACGAAACGGAGGAGTAGGAGGCAACCAGAACTTCTGTTGCTTAGCTGCCACAAGTGAGGAAGAAGAAGACTGAACTGCGTCCCTGACTCTTTTCTTAGAAGCCTCACACTTGAGCTGAGCAGCCTCTTGCTTCAGTGCCATGTTATAGAATTGATCAAACTGAGTAGGCTCAACAAGAACGAGAGCTAACTGCAGATCCTCTCTAAGGCCACCTCTGAAGTGATAGATCATACTCTTTTCATCAGGAACGTCTTGTTTAGCGAAGCGAGCAAGTTTCTGAAACTGGATGTTGAATTGATACACAGACATGTTGCCTTCCTTGAGATTGTGGAACTCCTCACGCTTGCTCTCAACAACACTTTGTGGAATGTGGTGCGCTTTGAAATCCCGACAGAAGTCAGTCCAAGTGATCACACGACCTCCTCTGGAATCTTTGTATTGTTGATACCAATCAGCAGCTTGGTCCTTGAGCTGAAAAGAAGCGAACTTGACATAGTCCTCAGGCCTGACATTGCTACATTCAAAATGCTTGTTGATGTCCATGAGCCAATCATCGGCATCCGTGGCCTCGGCACAGTAGCTGAAAGTCTTGGGCTGATTTGCGAGAAACTGGTTGAGGGTAGCGAAGTGAGGCTGATTGTTGCCTTGACCTTGATTTCCTTGATTGCCTTGCCCTTGGGTGCGTTCTTGCAAGAGTTGCAGAATCATCTGAGCATTGGCGTTGGTGGCTGCCATGATAGCTTGCCATGCCTCCGGAGGCGGAGGTGGTGGAGGAAGGTTCGCCTGACTCCCTTCATTGCGATCCAGATTCTGACGCGTTGGCGGAGCCATCCTGAAGAGGGTGACATCCGTTAGCATCTTGATAGACAAATAGACAAGTAGAATCAACGGATAGAAATTGCAACATATAGTACTCACAATAAACATTCGAACGAAGATGAACGAATGAATTCCATAGTAAATCATCACACTTCCATTAAGTTGAGAAGCCACTTAGAAAAGATATGGAATCAACATTTGACTTCGAAGCAACTCGAATACCACAATTCAAAACAAAACAAATTATTGGCTTGCAGAATAAGCCGGAAAAAACATATGATAGATATTTCATCCGAAGTTTTCGTGGTGGGGCCCACACGGGCTCGATCGTACAGCACCATCATGTACAAGGCTGTGCACATGACATAAGAAGCATCCCCGAGTCGGCATAGCCAAGGACTCTTTAAGACACTACGAGACCACTGTAAAACCAACCGTGTACAGGCGGACCACTAGACGTCGAACCCCAATCTCATATCATTCGTCTGTCGGAAAGATATCCTAAGAGCTACTAGAATTCCCACTTATAAACTCCCGAAACTTTCTGGTTATGCAATCTGGTGTTGGGGATACAGGGGACACAAAATATATCACCCAAACTAGCAATCCCTAGATCCAGCTGTATCCATCCGTCAACACATAACCAAGAAACCTTCGGAAATCGTGTACCTCAACCTTCGAAAAACATCCGTTATACGAGTTATGGCAATACTCCCGAACTCCCGCCCCAGTACTGGGTGGAGTCGAGGTGATCTCACCAACAACTGCATAAAAGAGATTTCGATGTCGGCGAAACTCAGGTATTCCAGAACTGCAACGATAAAATTGTGACGACAACACCTCGGAGCTCAACTCCCCGGGACACTGCCACAACCCCTAAATGTCAGGAGGCACCAAGAACAATGTTCTCGTCACAAAACCATCGGAACGATTCTAAGATACCCGCGTGATCCTAATTTTTTTTAGTGAAATCTGAGGAGAGAAGAGTCAAAACTTCTACGTCAGGAGGCCTCACCAGAGCGACGAAGGGACTGAGGAGTAAAAAGAATCCTACTCTTCGATATATATAATCCTAAGACTCAAAACATTTTTGTTCTAGACTCAACAACGCCAGCGATTCAATCAAGCAGGGGGCTCCTAAGTCGGGGAAGGCTCTGATTACCAACTTGTAACGCCCACGATGCGGCTATATCTCCCACGTGTCGAGGCAGGACTTAGAGGCATAACCACATTGTGGTTTTGTCGCAAGAAGGGTCATCTTCACACAATCCCATGTAAAGAACAAGAATGGGATAAAGAGTTGGCTTACAATCGCCACTTCACACAATACATAAATATAAATCATACATCATCCAAAATACACACATAGACCGACTACGGTCAAAATCCAAATGAAAATAAGACAACCCCAAATGCTAGATCCCCGATCGTCCCAACTGGGCTCCACTACTGATCATCAGGAAAAGACACATAGTAACGACCACGATCCTCGTCGAACTCCCACTTGAGATCGACCCCATCATCTGCACTGGCATCGTCGGCACCTGCAACTGTTTTGGTAGAATCTGTGAGTCACGGGGACTCAGTAATCTCACACCCGCGAGAGCAAGACTATTCAAGCTAATAGGAAAGGATGGTGTAATGAGGTGGAGCTGCAGCAGGCAATAAGCATATATGGTGGCTGAACATACGCAAAAGAGAGCAAGAAGAGAAGCAACGGAACGGTCGTCATCTAGCAATGACCAAGAAGTGATCCTGAACTCCTACTTACTTCATTCATAACTCAAACCGTGTTCACTTCCCGGACTCCGCCGAGAAGAGACCATCACGGCTACTCACACGGTTGATGTATTTTAATTGGGTCAAGTGACAAGTTCTCTACGACCGGACATTAACAAAATCCCATCTGCCTCATAACCGCGGGCACGGCTTTCGAAAGATAATACCCTGCAGGGGTGTCCCAACTTAGCCCATCATAAGCTCTCACGGTCAACGAAGGATAAATCTTCTCCCAAAAAGACCCGATCAGTCTCGGAATCCCGGTTTACAAGACATTTCGACAATGGTAAAACAAGACCAGCAAAGCCGCCCGAATGTGCCGACAAATCCCGATAGGAGCTGCACATATCTCGTTCTCAGGGCACAACAGATGAGTCAGACGTCGGGTTGGCATAGACCCTGGTTGCCCAGGGGGCGCCGGACATCGCTCGGTTTGGGCCAGCACTCGAAGGAGCACCGGTCCAGGGGTTAAAATAAAGATGACCCTTGGGCTCGCGAAAACCCGGGGGAAAGGCTTAGGTGGCAAATGGTAAAACCAAAGTTGGGCCTTGCTGGAGGAGTTTTATTCAAAGCGAACTGTCAAGGGGGTCCCATAAATCACCCAACCGCGTAAGGAACGCAAACTCAAGGAACATAATACCGGTATGACAGAAACTAGGGCGGCAAGAGTAAAACAAAACACCAGGCATAAGGCCGAGCCTTCCACCTTTTACCAAATATATATATATATGCATTAATTAAATAAGAGATATTGTGATATCCCAACATATCCATGTTCCAACATGGAACCAACTTCAACTTCACATGCAACTAGCAACGCTATAAGAAGGGCTGAGCAAAAGCGGTAACTTAGCCAAACAACGGTTTGCTAGGAAAGGATGGTTAGAGGCTGACATGGCAATATGGGAGTCATGATATAGCAAGTGTTAGGTAATGCAGCATGGCAATAGAGCGAACAACTAGCAAAGCAAAGATAGAAGTGATTTCGAGGGTATGGTCATCTTGCCTGCAAGGTTCTCAGAGTTGTCGAGGGCTTGCTTCTCGTAAGCGTACTCAACAGGTTCCTCGTTCATGAACTCGTCTCCCGGCTCTACCCAAGACAAGAACACAAGCAATGGAGCCACAATCAATCACGGGAAAATGCACAAGCAACATGATGCAATACATGAATGATATGCGAGGTATGATATGCGATGCATATGCGTGCTCCGGAAGGAAAATGATGAACAAGGCAGTAAATTGGCAAACCAAGCATGCCACTAGAAAGATGAGATGATTTCGGTCGAAATCAATATAAAGATCACCAGAAACGGATGCACAGTTTGCAAATGGCAAGCAAAACAAAAATGACACGAATCTGCGATTAACAGCATGATAGCACTTATAATGCATCAACTAACTATGCTACAGGCTTCCAACATAGCAACACAGCATATGTCAGTAATCCACAGGAGATGCTTGACAAAAGATGAACACTGAGCTACGGCTAGATCACAGCATAACAGGTTCAAACAAGCATGGCAAAAGTGCAAAAGATATCAGGTTCACAGACACTACATGCATACGACAAGGCATGGCATGAATCTACTAAATGCATACGACAAAAATCCCTTACTGACCATAAGCCAAAAAGGACCAGAAGATATGATGGCACCCATGTAAACATAGCAAGTTTCGTTAACAGGTTTCAGACTTGGCAGGAAACAGAGCATGGCAGAAACAGTATTATGAAGGCCTTTTTTTGAGCCTGATTCACTCACCACAAAGAACTGCATGACAAAACAAGCATACCTACAGCAAGATGGCATGTGTATGAAGCTAACCATGGCAAGAGAAAGTTCATAGCAAGTATGGATCAACTACAACAAGCTTGGCAAAATTGAATAACACGTAAACAATCTGCCAGATATATTTTATAGGAAAAGTAGAGCAAGATTGAGTCATGCTATGGCACTCCATAATTGCAAACAAGGGCAGGAATGGATCAAGTACAATAATATCTACAAAACATCCTTAATGAACATCTCCAAAATATGGATGGATCTCTCTGTAGCATCAAGTTTACATGGCAACAAAATAACAGCAGACAGACTTGGAGAAAATACTGTCTCTGAAATCAGAAACATTACGGAGCCTAGTTTGCATGCTTGTGCTAGTCACCAAAGAGATCAAAAAAATACATGGCATACACCTCTGGAAAGATGGCATGGCATACAACAAAACACATGCAGAGATCATGCCCATAAGATGCATAGATTAAATGATACAAAAATAACAATTCCTCAAGTTCTGATAGGTAGCAGCAGATAACAGCAACTAGCACAATTGCACCAGCGATTTGGGCATCAAGATGGCCTCAAATGAGCATGGTGCAATTTAACAAAATGAAGATCATCATGAGGCGAAAAATTTGATATATTATACGCGCGAAACGGAGCTATGTACAGAGAGTTATGCCATGATGAACAGGGATATATAATGTGAAAAAAATGACTTAGAAATATTCTGGCCGACCGAAGCTCGAGCTCTCCGGCGGGAGGAGGCGCGGCGGAGGAGAGGTGGAAAGGCGTCGGCGGCGGCCGGAGGGGAGGAAGAAGGCGGCGGGCACGGAGGGAGGCGGTGGCGCCGGAGAGGCGGCGGGGTACCGCGGCTCGCGCGGCGGTGC
>NC_057814.1:212805323-212819175 GCF_018294505.1 Triticum aestivum
CTCGCGCGGGCCCTCCCTGGGTTCCGCGGGCCGCGGCGGCGGCGGGCCACGTGGCGCAGCGGGATTCGTCGGGGACGGCGGTGCGGACACGTCCGGCGGCGGGGTATTTTGTCCGAGCGCGAGGTGGAAGAAGGGTAGGGTTTGGACTGTGAACGTTTTCGTGAGGGGATGCATATATATAGCTAGAGGGAGCTAGGAGGCTCCAAATGAGGTGCGGTTTTCGCCCAAACGATCGTGATCGAACGACCTGGAGCATGGAAGAGAGTTTGGTCAGTTTTGGACTGTTTAGAGAGGGGTTTTTGCTGCAACACACAAACGGACATTCCGGTTACCCGGTTAACCGTTGGAGTACCAAACGACCTCCAAATGGAACAAAACTTGACCGGTGGTCTACCGGTGGTATACCAAGGCCACTTGACAAGCCTCGGTCCATTCCGAGAATGTTTGACACCCGCTCACGAAAGAAAACAAGAGGGGTGCACCGGAGGAGATGGGAGCGCCGGATTGCAAAATGGACAATGGGGAAAATGTTCGGATGCATGAGACGAACACGTATGCAAATGCAATGCACATGATGACATGATATGAATTGCACGACAAGAACAAAATGCAAAACGAAAGACAAAACCCGACCACGAAGGGAATATCATAGCACATAGCCGGAAATGGCAAGAGTTGGAGTTACAAATATGGAAAGTTACATGCGGGGTGTTACATCTGGTCCCACAGAACGACACCTAACCAAGCTACCGGGCAGACTCCCTTCTCCCTGGTCTACGGGGTAGAAGTAGTTATCCCCATGGAACTCATTTATGGGTCCCCTCAAGTGCTTGCCTATGATGAAGTAGCGCAAGATCAGGACTGGCGTGACGACGCTGTGCTACTCGAGGAGAACCGTCTCCGGGCTGCTATGCGTGTTGCACGCTACCAGCAAGCCCTGTGCTGCTATCACAGCGGCAAGGTTCATGCCCGGAGTTTTGAGGAAGGTGACCTTGTCCTTAGGCACGTTCAGTCCGCCAAGGGTACAAACAAGTTGTCACCAAAGTGGGAAGGCCCTTACCGGGTGGTACGAGTCACCAGACCAGGTGCAGTCTGCCTGGAGACCGGAGATGGCACTCAGTTGCAAAACTCGTGGAATATTGAGCATCTCCGCAAGTACTACCCGTAAGGCGTGAGGCTGTCGGGCACCCTTTTGTACAAGCCTTGCCTCAGCTGCATGTAACCCCTTGTACAAAGCCGGGGCAATGACCCCATGCGAGAGAAAATAAAGAAGCGCTGTAGGGGGGCTCCAACTAAGATTGCATGCATGCATGAGCACACCCAGATTACTTCATAAGCATTTCATGAGCATTTGCATATGCATATAGATAGGATTGCATCCTGCATTCATTCTCATCTACATGGAGTTGTAGGTTCCTGCCGTGAACTTGGCTTCGACACAGGACGAGTAGATTGCACGGCACAACGATCCTCGGCAAAGCTAAACAGATAAGTTTTACCTCTTGTCCATTAGTGTTCTGTAAGGATATGACTTTGCATGAGAAAACCTCGCCTCTCTTTTGAAACTTAGGTGCTCCCATCCATGACTCGGACGTTGCTTCAGTCAGGATGGTCGCAGTAGCTTTGGTAAAAAGGAGCTGCCAGGGGGCTGGCCCCTCTGTCTGTTCCCCGGCAGACGTAGCTCTCCGGCAGACAAAGAGGGTGCCGACAGGATATCCTGCCGGGGATAACTCATTTATTTTCATTAAAGAGGCACTCCACCTTTGCATGGACATACACATGCACGGGTTCCCGGCAAGGTTCATCTTTTTCATTCATATGCTGATACAAGTACAAGCATTACAGAACACACAGATGGACTCGAGAGATTACATTATTTGAATTAAAATTTGGCGATTGCCTACAAGTTTAAGGCTGAAAAAAGATAAGTGCTCTGTAATGCCCTTTCTTGTCCCTCTCCTCCTAGGTGCAGCCGTCAAAGGCGAGGAGGGCAAAAGGAGCACCTGGGCGGAGGCCCAGCCCGCTCTCATGGGGCTCCAGGATAGGTAGCCCGGACGGAACGGAAGCGCGAGGGAACTCCTCGATGGAGAGCACAGCGGAAGGCGGCCCCATTGACCACTATCACCAGGGCAAGTAGGACTCGGCAGGGCTAGCGGAGCTACAGCCCGAGAGGAAGCCTGCCGGAGTCCAGCTGGGAGACTGCTGGAGGAGCCCGGCAGCACCATCCGCACCTCTACATCCAACTCCCCGGCAAATCACACTACCGGGGAGGAGATGTTGTCGGCGTTCTGGGAACGGGGGTCCCCAGACTTGCCTGCCTGCGGCCCACGCTGTGGCTTTTCTAGCAGGCCTGTACGGCCCATCTTCATCAACAAGGCATTCAAGACCCTCGCGAGGAGCCAAGCCTCGTGAGGCGCACGACGCAAGACCTCCTCAGGAGCGGCCTAGCCAAGTAGGCTCGCGAGTGGTGGAGAGACCAAGGAAGGGCAAACCTCGCGAGGTTCTCGTGACGTGAGCCATGGCGATCGAGACCAGGCGGGCGCCAGCGCGCACAGCGTCCTTGTTTCCTCTTTGGTGCAAAGGAGGCAAGCGCAGACGTGGAGTACCGAGGCATCAAACAAAGGTTTCCATATCAGTGCAACGAGACCAAGACCAGCAGAACGGCAAGACGGAGGTCACCATGGAGCCCAAGGCGGCGTCACCACTAGAGCCTTTTGCAGGCGAAGACCGCTTTTGTGAGGATAAGCTGTATTAGCTGTCCCCTTTCAAATTGGCCGTTGTTGGCTCCCTTCCCGCTCAATATTTGGGGAGAGGACCAGGGCCTATATAAGTAGGACTAGCCACCACCGTAGGGACGGAGGGATCGAGAGACAACTGAGCCTCAGGCATCTGATCTTTAGCCACACACCAAGCACAAGAACACCTCAACCTCAGGAGGCTGTTCTTCCCCTTGTACTGTTCATCATCATCCCAAGAGGCAATCCACCACCACACTGGAGTAGGGTATTACACCACAACGGTGGCCCGAACCAGTATAAATCTTGTGTCCCTTGTGTTGTGAGGTCGTTGAGTTAGTCCGTGTGATCTTTCTAAAGCTAGGACGTGGATCGGTAGGGGGAAATCTTCGTGCGCACCCCAATGATCAAACCTTGAGGGTTTTGCTGGAACCCGTGATCCGACATTTCGCGCGCCAGGTAGGGGTGCACCGAAGCTTCCCTTCCGTCGCCCCGCGTCACATCGCTTCGTCGTCTCCATGGCGGACGCACGCCGTGCCAGCGCCGAGCGTCGGGCTGCCCTCGCCACCTGCGTTGCTTAGACGGCCCCTGTCGGTGGGCCACCCCATCGCTCTCCGTTGCCTGCCGCCAACGCCGCCACCAGCCCGGTGGGGAACGAGCAGCAAGCATCCTTGTTGAACCCCTCGGTACGACAGGACGGCCGCACCGCCACTCCATCGCTGACTCCCGCTGGTTCATGGTCTCACGCTCGTCGCGTTCCCACGGACGCACGGGCCGCGCTCCTCATGGCGCACGAGCTCCTGCGCTATCGCCCAGTCGACGACCTCTATGAGGACTGGCTCAACCGCATCGCCGAGCTTGTCCGCGCCGCAGGGGGCTCCCCTGCGGCGTCCCTCTCTCTGCCTCGCCCTTCGCCAGCCACGGGCGACGTAGCTCACGGAGCACCTCCACCACCTCTGCACCAAGACGGCGCCCTGGCACCAAGGCGCGCGGCTCCATGGCGCGACCCACCGTGTCCGGCGCCCACGCGTGAAGAAAGAATCTGTCAAGAAGTCCCTCGACCGCAGGAGAACGCTCCGCCACTCCTCGCACCGCCGCGCCAGGATCGTTTGCTGCGGCAAGGCCCCGCGCCGCTTGCCGTAGCAGCGCACGGGCGCCAAGACCAAGCTCCACCTCCAAGGCGGGCCCCGGTGACCACGGCCGGCTGCTGCGCCTTCAACCCTGAGCTGCATAGCGTCGCCTGGCCGGGCAAGTACAAGCCAGATCTGCCTCCTCGCTATGACGGCACCCCGACCCCGCGGGGTTCCTACAGCTCTACGAGCTGAGCATCGAGGCGGCCAACGGCGATGAGAAAGTCATGGTGAACTGGTTTCCCATAGCTCTCAAGGATGGCGCCCGCTCCTGCTCCTGAACCTGCCTCCAGGCTCGATCTCCTCCTGGGACGAGATGCGCAACGGCTTCGTCACCAACTTCCAGGGCACTTGCGACCGCCCCCCAGCCGTGGGTGACCTGCGTCGCGTCAAGCAACAACCCGGACAGACCCTCTAGAAGTACATCCAGCACTTCAACAATGTTCGTCTCAAGATCCCCAAGGTGACGGAAGAGGCCATCATCTCCGTGTTCTCTGATGGCGTCCGTGACATCAAGATGAAGGAGGAGCTCACCATCCACGAGGAACTGTGCATGTCTCTGGAGTTGTTCAACCTGGCGACCAAGTGCGCCAGAGCTGAGGAGGGGCGCCTCTCCCTCCTCGAGCTCCCAGCTGCGGACCCGGAGGAGAATAAAGCCAAGGCCAATGACGTGAAGCGCAAGGGAGCAGCCGTGCTCGCGGTGGAACCGGACGCCAAGCGCGGCAGAGACCAGCCCGAGTCATCCAAGAGCAGCCGACCGTTCTACGCTTTCCATAACCTGCATAACCACAACACCAGCGACTGTCAAGAGCTCAGAGCCATTCGAGAAGGACGCTTCGGTCGACGCCCCGAGCGCAGCGACCGGGGCTACGGCCAAGGAGGAGGACGTGGTGGTGGACGCTGGCACGACAGTGGCCCGTGCCAGGAGTGGCGCAACCGGCCTCGTGAGGACCGTTGGCAGGATCAGCCTCACGAGGGCGCTTGAAGGGACGAGGGGGCTGGGCCCTTCCAGGAGCCGCGCGCTATCGCCTGCATCTTGGGCGGAGCTCAAGCCCCAACCTCGCAGCGTATTTTCAAACAGTTTGCTCGTGAAGTGAATGCAGTCCTCCCCAAGCTCAAGGGAACACGCCCGCTCAGATGGTCCAAGTGCCCCATCACGTTCAGTTCGGCAGATCAGCTCAAGTGCGCAGCTACTGCAGGCGTCCTCCCGATGCTTTGTTCCCAGTCATCAACAACGTGCAAGTTACCAAGACCCTCATCGACGGTGGCGCAGGGCTCAATGTCCTGTTCGTTGACATGTTTGACAACCTCCAAGTGCCATATGACTAGCTTCAGCCTACCAAGCCTTTCTCAGGAGTGACCGACGGCTCCACAACCCCGATCGGGTAGGTCCGCCTTCCCGTGACCTTCGGAGAACGCAAAAACAACCGCACCGAACTCATCGACTTCGACGTCGCACACATCCGTCTACCGTACAATGCCATCCTTGGGTATACAGCCCTGGCCAAGTTCATGGCGGTGACCCATCACTGCTACAATGTCCGCAAGATGCCGGGGAGTGGCGGAATCATCACAGTCCCGTGCGAAGAAAGAGATGTGGTGTGTTCCATTGAGCGTGCCTTCCAAGCTGCAGCAATTGACGACCCCGATAGCAAGGGGAGCGCCCTCCTGAGGCCACCCCCAAGAAGAAGAAGCAATTGCGCCATGCAGGACCTCAGGCAAGCGGCGCCTCGTCAGGATCGGCGCCTGCGCCTGGGGCGCCTCCCTCCTTCGCATAGGAAAGCGTGCCCAGCGCCCCTCTCGGGCAGGGCTAGGTGGCTCTCTTCTGGAGGGGCGCAGACTTTGCCAACATCACGAGGGAGGCGCTTGGGCACCACTTGGAGGCATGCTTCACGGCACGTTTCCCTCAGGAGAACACAGGGCAAGGATTGCCCACCGTTCAGGAGTTCATCACCAAGACCACTCAGGAACTGCAAGACGCAAGGGCCATGCGCGGCGGCCGCCGGTCACCAGGCGCAGCTCCCCATCCAGGCGAGGATGCCGGGCTGCGCGTCTGCATCGACGTCCCATGGCTCAACAGGGCCGCCTCTCAGAAGCTCTTCTAGCCTTCGCGCGTGGGACGCTGCGAGGGCCCACCTCACAGCTATGTTCGCATGCCTTTTGGCCTGCCAAGCGTGGCGACCGCCTATCAGCGCAACCTGCGGAGCATCCTGGCGGCTCAGGAGGCCTGGCACCACGCTTTGCTGACAGAGATGGAGACGATCCTCAAGGAACGACCTGGACCCCCAGAGCCTCCCGAGGCTCAGGGCCCCGGTGGCTCATGAGGAGCAACCCCTTCGCTGCATACCTTCAGCTGCCCCAACTCTCCTTCCAACAGAACCAGGTGACATTTTCCAAGTTCATTTAGCTGGGAGCGCCCCCAGGGCTGCATCATTCCCAGGCCGCGTGGGTCCGTCCCTGTGGCATGTATCCCTTTTATGTCTTTAGCTTACCTTGTTGGGGGCGCCCCTCGGGCTGCATCATCCCCAACCCGCTCGAGCCTGGCCCAGTGGCATGTATCTCCCTTGCATTTACTTAAGCGTGCTGCTTCCATGCTTAATCTACCTATGCCTATTACCTGCTTGATCGTCACCCACCATGGGGGCTACTCGCGCTGGCACGACGCTTGTGCATGGGTCTGTCCCTGCAACATCGACAAATCTGAGTGGCTGAGCTCTGGCACGCCTCGCGCCTCGCGCACGTCACCTCACCAGGCCCTCAGTGCCGTCACTCCCTCGGGAAGCGACCGGTGGCAGACCGGCAACCATAATGGCGAACTGTGTCTCTCCTTGTGCTGGCTTGTAGGAATCTCCCGAGGATAGCAGCAGGTGGCACCCCGAGCTCCCTCTCCGCCCTTGCAATCCGCTTGCGCGTTAAAAGGGGGGCTCCTGAGCATCACGCCTCTGGAGCTCTTACTGGCTCTCCAGCCCTCACCCCCTGGCCTTGACCACGGCACGCGACCTGGCATACCAGCGGCGGCTGAGCTTGCTCGAGGGCCGGGACCTGAGGACGTAGAGCACGAAGGAAAGCATGGAGAGGGGGAGACTCGTATGGACCTGACCTAGCTACATTGCGGACGCCTGCGCACAAACCTGGCGCATCACGACGAATCGACCCCGAATCATCAAGATAAGTCCCGCGCTCAGACCGGCTAATCGTTGGAGCCTAGAAGTCGTGCTCGCCGCAGCCCTGTTGCGGCAACGCCGCCTCCCTTTCTTACCTTACCACGGTTGCTTGAGCGCTAAAGGGGACCCCCTGAGCATCGCGCCTCAGGAGCTCTTACTGGACCTCAGGCCGCTCACCTCCTAGCCTTGACCACGGCACGCGACCTGGCATACCAGCGACGGCTGCAGCTTGCCTGGGGACTGAGACCTGTCAACGTAGACCGACAAGCCGTCGCGAGGTTGGAAAGGGGAGACCGAGCCTAAACAGGACATGCGCTCACAAGTTTCCATAATCGGGATAATATCAACAAGACATCACAAACCCTTTACACGCCCCCACGGGGTACTTCTTTATTCCTCGCAGGGAACAAAAGACGAGAACCACTACAAAAAAATACACTTCCGTGATGATACGTGTTTGTCACAGTAGGTCGCGTTTTTTGTCATGCTTGTACATCCATGACAAATTTATGACAGAATCAAGATAGTCTTACTTGTGCTGTCGTAGAAGTGTTCCATGACATTACCAAAATTATCATCACGGAAGTGTCCACTTCCATGACGATAAATCGTGCGTCACAGAAGTGCTTTCATCAAGGGTGACCAACACGTGGCATCCACCGTAAAAGAACGCCGTTAAGCTATCGGGTAGGGTTTTGGATCCGATAACCCGTTAACAGCCCCGACCAATGGGGATTTTCCACGTGTAAAATCATCATTGGCTAGAGGAAACACGTGTTGGCTCATCGTTGGGACAGATGTCATCCACTCACTGGACAGAAGGCGCCTATGATACGTCAACACGTGGCACGGCCCAACAGTGCCCATTCCTGTGAAAAGGCCGGCCCGTTTGACTTGGTCAAAAGCTGGCGAGCTATCCCATGGAAAGCATGTTAACGGCATGTTCGCATATAGCCCATTTACAGCCCGCTAACCCAAGGCCCGTTAGGCCCTATCCGAATTAGGCCCAGTAGCGTCATCTGGGCCATCCAATATGATTCCAGCCCGTTTTCACTTCTGGCCCATGTATAGCCCATGATGTCTTTTGGCCCATATGAGGCCCTTTGTAACTCTTGGCCCATTAGCGGCCCGTGCTAAAACTGGCCCGTAATGAACAGTGTATTACTTTACACCCATTAACGGCCCGTGGTGAAACTGGCCCGTAATGAATAGTGTATCACTTTATACCCATTAACGGCCCGTTATTCCGTTGGGCCGTTTCCAGCCCAAGTTAACTTTCGGCCTTCTAAGGGCCCATTTATTATTGGGCTCATTTGCAGCATTCGGTTACTTACGGCCCGTTACTGCCATTTTCTTCTTGTGGGGCAAATTCAGCCCGTCGTTACAGTCGGCCCGTTTGTGGACCGTTAGTCTGTTGGGCCATTTTCATAGCATCACTAAATACGGCCTATTAACGATGGCCCGTTATGGTCGGCCCATGAACGGACGATTCCAACTCTACCCCATTTACGGCCATAATGCGGTCTGTTTGGCCCATGTTTGGCCAATCGATCATACGGCCCATATAAGGCCCATTGATGATACGGCCCGTAGAAGGCCCATTGTTTCTACGGCCCGTAGAAGGCCCACTGTTTCTACGGCCAGTAGGAGGCCCAGTGTCACTACAGTAAATATTAGCCCATGGTTATTGTGGCCTAGTTTAAAAAAATAGGTTATTGCAACCACTAGCTAACCGCGGAAAAAGAACTGCAATGACTACAAGCAAACAAATAAACAAGACAACAAGGAAATAAATAAGCAAGAAACTAACGCTAGGCTATCACGGCTATTACACATATTACATCCACTGGGCATCAAAGTTCACCACCAGTGCAAATATAGGGAACAAAGCAGCATATCATATACACTGGTTGTCAAAGTTGGCGACCAGCGCAAATAAACGCCGAGCAAAACAAATTCAGAACTGAAACCACTTCAGAAGATCTCAAGAAACAATATCCTGGGTACCCATAATGCTGGCAAGATGAGTAGCAAGCTTATTAACTTTCTCTTGTTTGGCACTTAAATCCTGCAGCGTTTGCTGTTGCACCAGAAAATATGCATCTGAATTCTGCAGGGACTTCCTCAGTCTTTTAGCTTCATGTCGCAGCACATCTGATTGATGTCTTTCAACTTGAAGTTGAGACTCAAGAAGACGAACAAATTCAGGCAGCGAGTTCTAAGAGCTTGTGCTAGCAGTAGTGGCCAGTAACTCGAACACTACATCAAGACAAGACTTTTGGGTTCCCTCACTGTCATCAAGATAGTTTTTATCAGCTTTCTTGGAGACCAACAGGGATGTCTCAGTATCTTGAACCTTATCTGGATTACTTCCTTTACCATTGGATAACGCGGTACTGTTCTCCAATATTTTGTCCGCATTCTAAAAGAGAAACAAGCAGACACATCACATGTTTATCATGTTGTATATGAAACTAATTTTGGTAAATGAGTTCAGTAGTAAAGTGGACAGGATAACAGCATGAAACAAACATATATCTATGTACCATGGTCACTTTATGGTCAATATCATTCTAGTTTTTGTTGCCAAAACAAGATAGAGACACAGTTCAAATAATATTTGTTCAAGACAAAGCAGAATAGACAGAATATAAGTGTGGGTAACTATAGAGCAATAACAACACTTGTAATGTGCATGACATGAGAACATAACTGTTTATTCAATTGAAACTGAAATCAACATAGAGCAGGTTACAACAGCAAACCAGTTAAAGAAACAGGTTTAAAACATACCTGTTGCGCCATTGGAGTTTCAATTCCATCCTTCAAATTTGAAAATAGTTGGTATGAGTAAATACAGTAATGCAAGAGCAAAGGAGTATGAACCATAGCTACAGAACCTGACGTGAGAACAAATCTTCTTCTCCTTTAAGCATTGAGTTGGGATTCGGAGTGGTGGTCCTCGTGCTTTGGGCACTGCAGTTCCCTTACTAACTGCTCGTGTTTGGGTGCTCTGTGGTGGAGACGGTGCTGTGTCAACTGGAACTGGGTTACTATCTGCCGGGGTTGTGGTTAGAAGGGGTGTAGCTGGTTCTCTGTCCAACTGGGTAGGGGTACAATGTGCGAGAGTCTGGGTTATGTGTGGTGGATCTAGTCCTTGGGCAAGTACAACCGTGGTTCTATCTGCATCAACTGGTAGCACTATCTTTTCGGAAGACCATGTTGTTACTCCCTTAGATACTACCATCACGCTCTCCAATTCAAATGGCTGATAAACAAGAAAAGTAATTGAAAGTATAGACATTGTATGATAGACACGTGCAATGGATAGTGGGGAATAAAAGAGGGCATGACATAATTCATATTTATGTTGTCTAACCAAACAAGATAGGATGACACAATTTCACATATATGATGGCTAACTAAACAGGATAGCATGACACAATTTCACATTATGATGGCTAACTAAAAAAGATGGAAAGACATAGTTCAAAATATGAGACTATGTAAACAGGATGACATGACATAACTATATAATGTGTTTATTAAATAGGTTGGCATGCCATAATTCACATACATTCACGGATAGAATGCCATAATTCAAAATATGATGACTGTAAACACTAAACAGGATGAGATGATATAACTGTATGATGTCTTTATTAAATGGGTTGCCATGCCATAATTTAGATAGATGATGTGTATGTACTATGTAAACATGATGGCATGATATAATTCAAATATATGATTTATATAGTAAGCAAGTAAGCTGATGGTAATCCATATATGATGTAAAAACTAAGCAATGCAAGACAACATGCATGACATGGGTAATATAACCCTGCCAAGTTTGAGCATAGACCTCAGGGGGGAAATAGGACTGGTCATCAGTCTCTGAATCCTCCTCTGAGGAGTTCTCTGTAACCAGCCAGATGTCTGCTTCAGCAGGTAGCGTTGTCTGCTTTGATTACCTTGTTTTCACTCCAGATACTTCCATCACCGCTTCAAATGGCTGATGCACAGGAAGAGTAGTTGAATATACAAACGTTGTCGACAAATGGAACATGTAATACAAAAAAAATGATAGCATGATATAATTCACATACATGATGATTGGCTAAACAGCATGGCATTGCATAATTCACATATATAATGCCTTTGCAACAAGATAGCATTGTATAATTCACATATATAATGTCTTGCAACAAGATGGCAATGCATTCACATATATGGTAATTAGACACTGAACAGGTGGCATTCACAAAAAGCATGTCTAAACTAATCAAATGACATAGCAATGCGAGACACCATACGCACGATATGAGCAACATAACCCTGCCAAGTTAAGGCATACACCTCGGGGGAGGGAATAGGACTGGTCATCTGTCTCTGAATCCTCCTCTGAGGAGCTATCCGTAACCAGCGAGATATGCGCTTCGTCAGATAGCATAGTCTGCTCTGAAGACCTTGTTTTCACTCCAGAATTTGCCATCACCGTGTCAAATGGCTGATGCACACGAAGAGCAGTTGAATGTACTAACATTGTTGACAAATGTAATATGTAACGAAAAAAAGGATGGCCTGATATAATTTACATATAAGATGACTGGCTAAGCAGGATGGCATTGCAAAATTCACATATATGATGCCTGGCTAAACAAGATGGCGTTGCATAATTCACATAAACGATGAATAAACTAAACAGATGGCATTCGCACAAAGGATGTCTAAACTAAGCAGATGACATATTTGATGTATAAAGTAAGTAATGCAAGACACCATATGCATGATATAACCAACATCAGCATGCCAAGTTAGAGCAAAGACCTCAGGGGGTAAATAGGAGTTGTCTTCTCCTTCTGAATCCCCCTCAGAACAGATATCTTCCTCTCGATTACAATCCGAAATGCGTGGAGGGGGGCTGCCTTTGCGCCTACCATGGAGCGACGTCTGCATGAAATTTTATTGCCACGCAAGGCTCGTCTCTTTTGCTCTACATCTTCAGTTCCATTGTTTACAATAACTGTCATGCATAGGAATAAAACATAGTAAGATTATGTAAGGAGTGCATGCAGAAATCCAGTGTGATGGTAGCAACCTATGGATAGACCCAAAACCAATAATAGCAGGCAGATAATGGCTTCAGTTAAAAAATACAGATAATGGCTTCTTTACTGTTTGTTTCCCACCCAACATGAAACTCATAGTAGACACCAGAGATTAACCAGATAGTAGATAGATACTATTGATAGCGGCCCCGATATGTACCCCACAACCATTTAAAAACTCAAGTTTGACCATTAGTTTGGAGCTGACTCAGAGTCTAATCGGTGAATAGGATGATAAAGTAGCATGTAATATTAAGCGATGCATAACGTAAGCAGACACGAAAGAGTGCGACCTCTCTTGCAGACCCGTGTACTCCTCGAGGTCATCTGCTCGGTTGATGATGGTAATGCAGTTTTCATGGCTGCCAGCGGCGGGGAAGAAGATCTGAGGCGGCGAAAGACAGTCTGGAGGCCGGATCCCTGCTGTGCTGGACCCTTCTATTGTTGGAGCAGCTGAGCTGGGGTGGACGACGGCGCAGCAGGAGCGGGACAAACCACGCAAGGTTTTCTTTGACAACTATCTGTAAGAGAAGTAATTCTGTAAGGGCTCTTTTGAATTGGATGATTCCAACAATGCAGGGATAGGAAATAGACAGGAATAGGATAGGAATGCACACGCAAAATAGAGAATTAAAAAACACAAGATTTCTGCCAATCTGGGTGTTTGATTCACAACAATTGGAAGATCACAGGATGCAAAGAAGCATGGTGAGATTAAGTCAAACCACAAGAAAATTTACAGTTATAATACTATTATGCTACTATCTCTTAGTCTTGTGCTTCATGAATAGGAATTTGAAAAGGAGGACAAGTGAAAATTAAAATTCCTATGTTTTTTCTTTCAAGGAGACACTAAAGGAACAAATCCGTGTGCTCAGTGGACAATATATATAACATGTAGAGTAAAAAAGAGATGCAACAAGTGTACAACCTCTTTGGCGAAGGCATGTCGATCTCAGCGTGATTGGGTTGGCCGGTGAGGATGGTCCGGCTAACTTTGCTGTTGGAGGAGGGGAAGAAGATCTTAGGCGTCTGGAGATGGAGCCCGAGGTACTGCTCCGCTGTGATGGAGGGTTTCGTCGTTGGAGCAGCTCCGGTGAGTTGTACGACACTGAGGCTGAAGCAGGACAAGAGAGACAACGAACAAAGTTAACCTGAGTGGAATTCTAATAGCATCTCCAATACATGACGTAAAATACATAACCACAAAGTGCTAGATGTAAAATACATCAGCCGCTCATCTCTGAACTTAACTGTCGAAACTGAACTTAACTGTCGAAACTGAACTTAACTGTCGAAACTGAATTTTGCTGTCGAAACTGAATTTTGCTGTCGAAACTGAACGCACTAGCAAGGTGAGGCTACATGTCGGTCGACTGACTTTTTCATCTTTGGCCAGTCGATTTTGCAGCCGTTGGATACGAAATCAAGGGCCTGCGGTTCATCTTCAACCTCCGCCCCTGAGCCGCCAGCCACCAGCGGCCAAACAGCAGCCCCCCGTCGCCCACGGCCGGCGGTACGCCGCCCCGCCCGCCCCGAAAACACTCCCCACCGCCGGTCCGCCGCCGCCCCGGCCATCCCTCTAGGCCCCCCCGTGCCGAGCTTTTTCTCCGGCGATCCCCACGCCACCGCCCCGCCAACGTCCCGCCACCGCCGGCGACCACCGCCCCCATCCTAAACCCTAAGATAGATAGTGGGGTACCTCTCCGGCGAGC
>NC_057814.1:212819419-212838165 GCF_018294505.1 Triticum aestivum
CCCCTGAAAATCGAATGACCCAAAAGTCGATTCAGTCGACTGAAGTGTAGCTAAATCGGAGCAGCATCGCAAGCAAGAGAAAGAGCGAGAGCAGCAGCGCAAGCAAGAGCAATAGCAAGAGTAGACCTGGCAGGGAACCGAGAGCAAGAGCAGAGCAGCAGCGCGAGCGAGAGCTAAAGCAGTAGCAGCTCCTACTGATGTGGACGTCGCCGCCGAGGGAGCGACGCCGTGGAGGAAGTGGCCGGCGACGCCGCCGTGGATGGAGCCGCGCCGTGTCGGCTCGGGACCGAGCGCCGGTAGCACCGTGAGATCGAATCAAGGAGAAAATGCGGCGATTAGGGTACAACCTCTTTGGTGGCGCCAATTAGGCCACAGCTTCATCCGAGGAAACGGTGATGATGATGCTCTTCCGGTGGTGCAGGTGAAGACGGCGGTGTGGGAATGGAGGTGGCGCGAAAGGCGAGGGGAACGTCGGGGCAGCTCCTTGGAGGTGGAGGACGGGGTGGCTAAACCGGCGGGATGATGAGATCGACGATGGATCCTCATTCGGTACGGTGGATGAGGGACGTCGAGGTGTTGTTGTGGACGACGTCGTCGGGGAAGAGGCTCCGGCTGGGTGGCGGACGGAGCAGGGTGTGGGGTTTCGTTGCGGGTTTTCGCGGCCTCAGTGTACGAATGGGTGGGCGGATGGGATGGCACTGGGGAACCATGGCTTAGAGACGCGCTTGTCCGAAATGTGGGGTAAGTTACGAAAGTACCCCCACCGATTTGAGGCGGTTCTTTCGGTTCAGGGGTACCACGGGCATTTCGCGTGTCGGGATTTCACAGGAGGTGGGAGCTTTCGCGCGCGTTGTAATTTCGGAATAGCAAGGCGCGGGTTGAGATGGAGGGAGTTGTCGGAGCACAACGAGACAAAGATATATCTTAAATATTTCGAGCTAACAAGGCGCGTCTTGAAATTTCCGGACAAGCCTAACGTGTACTGTACCAAATCAATGCGCACTACAAATGTCATTCAAAACTTTGAATTCATGTTATGTTCAATTAAAATATTTCGCTACGTGTATAATGCATGTAACCTACTACTCAAATGAACGTTTTAGTGCATTCCAAACGTATATACTACCGCTTCAATATGAACTAAATTTGAATTCGTTTCTCTATTTGAATAAGATCTACAGTAATGATTGTTGTGAAGTCAAAGCATTTGAATTCGTTTCTCTATTTTAGTAAGATCTACAATCATCATTATTGTCAAGTTAAACCATCGTTTGTGTATTATCTTCACAGCACACACATGATTAGTCTCGAGTTACATATGAACTAAGTGTACTATATGAACTCGAACTAGATTTTTTGAATCCACTTTATTTTGATTTCAAATCACATTACATTTCTAGCTCTAGCTAGATCTTCACAATCTAAACCATGTCTCATATGTATAATGTGTTTATCACATTATGTATGGTGCCCCGCCCCCTACGCCTACAAGTATTTAGATGTGAGTTGCAAACACCACACATTACCACAAATTCAAATAAAATGTGAGAATGTTCGATATATAGTATTGTTTAGATTGTTCGATATTTAGTTGTAAGCTGCAAACGCCACACATTATCGCAAATTCAAATAAAATGTGAAATTGTTTGATCTATAGTATGGTTTAGATTGTTCGGCATTTAGCTGTGAGTTGCAAACGCCATGCATTATCACATTATGGTATAACATGTCCCACTACTAGAAAAAGGGCTATAGATGGGATTGACACTAATGGCGCACCAGACAAGCGGTGCGCCATTAGTATATACTAATGGCGCACCACCTTCTGATACGCCATTAGAGTTGAAACTACTAATGGCGCACCAGGCGCAGGGTGCGCCATTAGTATCAAAAAATGTTTTTTTTAACTAGTGCGCCTGTCCAAACATACTAATGGCGCATCCAGACACAGTGCGCCATTACTAGTTACAACTAGTAATGGCGCACCTGGCCCAGGGTGCGCCATTAGTATCAAAAAAAAAATTTTAACTAGTGCGTCTGTCCAAACATACTAATGGCGCATCCAGACACAGTGCGCCATTACTAGTTGTAACTAGTAATGGCGCACCTGCCCAAGGTGCGCCATTAGTATCAAAAAAAAATTAACTAGTGCGCCTGTCCAAACATAGTAATGGCGCATCCAGACACAGTGCGCCATTACTAGTTGTAACTAGTAATGGCGCACCTGGCCCAGGGTGCGCCATTAGTATCAAATTTTTTTTTAACTAGTGCGCCTGTCCAAACATACTAATGGCGCACCACCAGAAGGTGCGCCATTAGTAACCTGGATTACTAATGGCGCATTTAGAGTTGGTGCGCCATTAGTAAGTGGGCAGCAACAAGATATTTTGGACAGCCTCTCCTACCCACACTCACTTTCTCCCCACTTCATTCTCTCCACCTCCTCCTTGTCTCGGGTGCCTCCTCTTTTTCACCTCATTTCCACCATAGATTCATTCAATTTAAGTGGTTAAATTACCTAGTTTTGATAGGTAAGTAAGGGGGGAAGCTATATTTATGTTGTTCTCCCTACAACAATGTGCACATGCACTTTTTATGGCCTAGCTAGATCTATGTATGTTCGTGGTGTTGCATATGTTTGTGGTGTTGCATATGTGTTTGTGTTTGGAGGTGTACCGGTATTTGAAATGCGATAGTTGCCAATATTTTGCCGGAATGTTGATTCATTTCCGTTTCGGCGAGAATTTTGGCATTAAGCATTCTTTTTGGTCCTATTTTTAGGGAAAGTCATGCCAAATTTTTTCTTGGTTCTAAAATATCGTTTTGCTCTACCCCGCAGGCGACCATGGTCCGCATGATGACCGAAGGCATCGTGAATAGGTTTTTGAGGTCCGCGAAGGCCGAGATGCTTCAAAAGAACGAGACGGAGATAAGATGTCCGTGTCGAAGATGCAAGCTGAAGAGCCTTATTGCGGACCAGAAATCCTGGCAGGTGCGGGACCACCTGCTCTTGCGTGGTTTCATGGATGGCTATCGGTGGCAAGGTGATGAAGATGACTACGAAGTCGTCCATGGGGGCCGGGCAAGAAATGAGGAAGGGCAGCAAGACAACCACCGCGGCTCGGGCGGGCGAGAAGACGATGAATCCCCAGGAGATGATCACGACGGTGATGCTGTACGCAGTCATCATGTAGAAGATGCAGGACATGATGATGAGGAAGATGCCGGAGCAGACGACGGGCATGATCATGAAGATGATGATGCCGGCGGAGCAGACGACGCTGGACCATCGATGGGCTGGGTGCAGGACCCTCATATTCAAGAGCTGCTTCTCAAGCAGACGGATAACGCAAGAGCTGCCGCCCGAGAGAAAGCCAAGATGGATCAACTTGAGTTAGACGCGGTTACTCCATTGTATGAAGGATGCAGGCCCGAGGATACCCGCCTGAAAGTAACGCTCATGGCTCTGGAGATGAAGGTAAAACACAAAATGACCGACGCACGCTTCGACGAGAACATGTCATTCTGGCACGAACGTCTTCCCAAGGGGAACAAGTGCCTGACCAGTTTGGAGGAGGCGAAGAAAATCGTGTGTCCTCTAGATTTACCGCACGTGAAATACCATGTGTGCATGAACAATTGCATCATTTATCGGGACGAGCACGCGGAGTCTACCATATGTCCGGTGTGCGGCGTCACTCGATACAAGAAGAGGAAGAAAGCTCCTCGAAAAGTGGTGTGGTACTTTCCGATCACTCCTCGTCTGCAGCGGTATTTCGCGGACCCTAAGGTAGCAAAGCTCCTGCGTTGGCACGCAGATAGGGAGGAGAAGAAGCGAGAAGATGACGCAAATGATCCGGAGATAGATAAAAAAGACAAGATGCTGAGTCACCCTAAGGATGCGAGCCAGTGGCAAGCGTTGAACTTCGAAGACCTAGAATTTGGGAACGATCCAAGGAACATCATGCTGGGCGCGAGCACCGATGGAGTCAATCCGTTTGGCAGCCAGAGAAGCACACATAGCACCTGGCCTGTGTTTGTGTGGATGTACAACCTTCCCCCTGGTTGTGCATGAAGAGGAAGTACATTCACATGAGTATGCTAATCGAAGGACCGAAACAACCAGGGAACGACATCAATCTGTATCTGGGGCTGCTGAAAGAGGAGCTTGACACGATGTGGAAAACGCCAGCCAATACGTGGGACGCCGCAGAGAAAGAATATTTCCCTATGAGAGCCGCGCTGCTCACGACGGTGCACGACTATCTCGGTTACGGATATGTCGCGGGACAGGTGGTCCACGGATTTTCTGGATGCGTCAGATGCATGGATGACACAACGTATCACCAGCTAGATAGAGATCCCGGGTCTTCGAAAACCGTGTTCATGGGACATCGAAGGTGGCTTCGCGACGATGACCTGTGGAGAAAATGCAAGGATCTATTCGATGGTGAAACCGAACCCCGAGGACGCCCGCGTACGAGGAGCGGCGAGGAAATAGACGAGCTGTTGAAAAATTGGAAAGACTGCCCACTGCCGGGAAAGAAGCAAAAGGCGCCAGAGCCGGGAAAGAAGCAAAAGGCGCCAGAGCCGCTGCTGAAGGTATGGAAAACGAGGTTTGTTTTCTGGGACTTGCCGTACTGGAAGATCCACCGTGTGCCTCACAGCCTTGTTGTCATGCATATCACGAAGAACGTGTGCGAGAGTCTGCTTGGTACCCTGCTCAACCTGCCAGAGAGCGCCAAAGATGGGCCGAAAGCAAGGGCAGACTTGAAATCAATGGGTATCAGGCAGGAGCTTCACGCTATATATGATGATGATGATGATGATGATGAGGCGAAGCAGGACACGGAAAGTCGTCGCAAAGGCAAAAAGGCCAAGAAGACCGGAAATGACTACCCTCCCGCGTGCTTCACTCTAAGTCAGGAGGAGATCGAGCAGTTTTTCACCTGCCTCGTAGGAGTAAAACTTCCTTACGGTTACGCGGGGAAGATAAGCAGATACCTAGACCTAGCGAAGCTGAAGTTCAGCGGGATGAAGTCTCATGACTGTCATGTGCTGATGACGCAGATACTTCCAGTTGCAATCCGTGGGATCATGGATGCGCACGTCCGTGAAACGCTATTTGGCCTATGCAACTTTTTCGACGTCATCTCTCAGAAGTCTGTTGGCGTGAGGCAACTCAGAAGGCTACAGGAAGAGATCGTGGTGATACTATGCGAGCTTGAGATGTACTTCCCGCCCGCATTCTTCGACGTTATGGTGCATCTGCTGGTCCATATCGTGGACGATATCATCCAACTCGGGCCGACGTTCCTGCACAGCATGATGCCGTTCGAAAGGATGAATGGTGTCATCAAAGGATACGTTCGCAACATGTCACGTCCAGAGGGAAGCATAGCCAGGGGCTTTCTGACCGAAGAGTGCATCTCCTAATGCACGAATTATCTAGGCATCGAGAACCCCGTTGGTCTGCCCGTCAACAAGCACCTCGGCAGGCTCGCTGGATGGGGTCACCGTGAGGGTCGCCGCGAAATGCATGTCGACTTCAAGGGTCAACTCGCCGACTTTGAAAGAGCAAACCTAGTCGCGCTACAACACATAGACGTGGTCGATCCTTGGGTGGTAGAGCACAAAACCTTTATTAAGAAGACGTACAATGACCGAGGCCAACAGAGGACGGACGGAGATATACTCAAAGAGCACAACTCATGTTTCACGCGTTGGTTCAAGCAGAAGCTTCTGTCGTACCCTTTACATGAGGATTCTTCCGCGGAAGAACAACTCATATTCGCCTTGTCACAGGGCGCCGAGCACAACCTGATGACCTATGAGGCGTACGATATCAACCGCTACACATTCTACACCGAGGCCAAGGACATGAAGAGCGATGGTTATCAGAACTCCGGGGTAACGATGGAATCCTACACCGGTAACGACAAGGACAGATACTACGGAAGGATCGAGGAGATCTGGGAGCTGAGCTACGCTGGAGAGAAGGTCCCGATGTTCCGTGTCAGATGGGCCAAGAGCGTCCTAAAAGAAGACCGGTATTTCACCACCATGGTTATACCCGAAGCCAAATCCAAGACCGCAGGCGCAAACGTCACCGCGAAAAATGAGCCATGGGTACTGGCTTCCCAAGTGGACCAATGCTTCTTCATTACCGACCCGTCAAAGCCCAGTCGTGTTGTCGTGAGGAGAGGCAAAAGGAAGATCATCGGATTGGATGGAGTAGCCAATGAGCAAGACTTCGACAAGTACGGCGACCCGAGAATCGAACATGACGACGATGATGAAGTAGCAGCATACACCACAAGAAGAAGCAGGACCACCCTACCTAAAGGACGTCCGTTCCACAAAAGAACACCATTTGCAAAAAAGAAGGGCAAGAAGATTGTGAACAGATAGCTAGCTAAGATCGATTGTATTTAAATCGTAGCCTTCATTTCTCGATTGTATTTCATGGGCACTTTTTAAACTATCATGAATATTTTTAAATTTCATGGACACTCGATCTCGATCCCCCTCCATCTCGATCGCTATCCCACCTCGCCAGATCCGGTCCCCCTCGCCGCCGAGCACCCCCCGGTCCACCGGCCCCCCGCACCCCGCGCACCCTCCCCCGCTCCACCGGCATTACTGTTTGATGATATTTTTTAAATAATTATTACTGTCTTATAAAAAAATATTACTGTTATGATTTAAAAAAGTTTGAACATATTTAAACACAAATAAATATCAAACAGCATTTTAAATGCATAAAAAAAATTGTGGAGCCTGGGAATCTAACCCAGGACCTCCTGGTGTGAGAACTGGCTGCTGACCAGTCGAGCTAGTAGAGGGAACTTGGTGTGGACCAGGTCAGGTGGAAGATAACCTGTTGGCTCGAGCAGAAATCAAAAAAAAATACTAATGGCGCACCAGGGTGAGGTGCGCCATTAGTATGGATGTACTTATGGCGCACCGAGGGGTGGTGCGCCATTAGTATTGTGCCCTCACCCTCGCCTATCCCCGGCCCAAACCTATCCCCTCTCTCTCCCTCGCCCTCGCCCTCGATCCCCTTCCCCTCTCCTCTACCGACGCCGCTGCCCCGCCGCCTCGACGCTGCCCCGTCGTCCTCGTCTCCGCCCCGACGCCTCGACGCCGCTGCCCCTTCCCCTCTCCTCTCCCGACGCCGCTGCCCCGACCTCCTCCTCGCCCCTCGACGTCGCCCTCGATCCCCTTCCCCTCTCCTCTCCCGACGCCGCCGCCCCGTCGTCCTCGTCCTCGCCCTCCTCCTCGTCCGCGCCACCGCCGCGCCGCTCCGACCTCCTCCGCCTCCTCAGGTACTGCCCCCACCTCTCCCTCCCCCTCCGGCCTCCTCCTTCCTCTTTGAATGCTTAATGTGGAACACAACTTACAGTAAGCAGGTACATGTTTTACAGATATTCAGTCATACACAGATGTTTCATACAAATCCTGAAATCAAATTGTAATCTAAAGTCAATCCGCACAAATCGAAATTCAGAAGCAATTTCAGTACTTGTATATTCTCGTCAGAGAGTAATAATTTTGGTTCTTTTGATTCTCAAGCCATCCTAAGATGCCGATTGAGCGTGCAGATAGGTGCTTACTACAGTACAGCCTTATGTCCAAAGATATAGTCATCATTGTCTTGGGAAGAACAGTAGTTAGTTCTGCTTGTACCATTGTCCTGATGTCTTGCCATTGCAGGATTGCTCTTCCCCTTTTCAACAGCCCTTTTTACAGTACCAATCTGGTGGTTGTCCAAAGATACGAATCCAAAATAAATAGACTTCACTTTGCCAATCGTAAAGATAAAAGCACACTAACATAAATGTCATTCCCATCTGTCTCCTCTTTACATGCTAAAGGATGTCATCATATTCAGCTGTAATAGTGCCATCCATGCATGCTCAAGAGTACCCCATTTTTGTTCTAAAAAGGGAGAGAGTACATGTGCCTCATTGGTAATCCTATGATATAGCTAGAAGAAAAACAATGAAGGAAATCTGTAGTATAACTTGTTCAGGAACAATCCTCAAGCCAGTCCAGTTATTAAAATAAAGGCAGAGGAAGTATGTAAATGAATGATGGAACACATAAAGAAATACCTGATTACGAGCAGAGCCAGTCCAGTTCCGTCGTCTGGAGAGTTCAACTTCATCGAGTCCATAATACGTTGGATCCCTTGATGCAACTGAAATTGACAGAAGTGATGGAACACACAAAAAGCAACTATGGAACAAAACAACACAGCCAGGGTAGTCAGGTTAGCTTCAAAAATGTTACGGCACTTATTCTGGCAGTCACAGGAGCTGACGGAGTAGTCCAAACAACAGTGGCAAAAAAATTAGGTATAAAAAGAGTAGCAAATAAAAAAAGAGTAGCAAATATAGCTAGGGAAATTTTGTTTAGGTATAAAAACAGTAGCAAATAAAAAAAGCAGTAGCAAATTAAAAAAACAGTAGCAAAAAATTAGGTATAAAAACAGTAGCAAATATAGCTAGGGCAATTTTGTTTAGGTATAAAAAACAGTAGCTACAATTTGTAAAAAGCATGAGCAACTGATCTGATTCATCTCATCCTCTCTCGATCTGCAGGATACAAGTGGAACAAGGCAGGGGCGTAGGTGATTGCTACCCAGGCACGGCGGCAGAGCCAAGCACACCCTCCTCTCCCAAGGTACCAACCCCTCTTCCTCTCCCCCTGTATATACTGCTGTCCAGTACATTTTTTTTGCTCAATTTGCTGCTGTCCAGTACATCTTGTTAAAATTGCTGCTGACCAGTACATCTTTGCAATATATGGTGATGTGTACCATTCTTGATAGGATGTATCAATTGTAGTAGATGGTCAAGAAGATGTATCAATTCTTCACATGCCAATGTATTTTCCATGTTGTGATGGAGGCCTTTTTTGCCTTGTCCACCCGAGAGGCCCTTGAGTTTGCCGGAATGTCGATTAACTTCCGTTCCGGCAAATTCGGGTACTCCATATGTCCTATTTTCAGCAAAGGTCATGCTGAAATTTTCCGTGAATTTTAGCATGACTTTGCTAAAAATAGGACATATGGGGTACTTGTGACTAATGCATGGGCCGGGGTATCTTAGTAGTTAATTAAGTAGGATCAAGTGCCCCGGCGTACTTGTGACTAATGCATGGCTTTTAGGGTGCCTCGGTGTCGATAAAAACCGAAATGATGAAAGCTTAGGCTTTTAGGGTGCCTCGGCGTCGAAAAACCCTCAATGATAAAAGCTTAGCTTTTAGGATGCCTCGGTGTCGACAAACCCTAAATGATGAGACCATGATCTTGTTCCTTGACAATAACCAACTTTTTGACCAAACTTTGTTCCTATTTAGAGAGAAACATGGCCAACAACAATGAGGCCGGGGGTTCGGGCGTCGACAAGCCATTCTGGAAGCTGTCCCAGGAGATGGAGGAACAACCTCACTTGTATGAGGACGCCGCCTTCCCCACCGATCCTGAGACCACTGATGGTACCGCCGAGGATGACCCCACTGATGCCACCACTGTTGGTGCCGCCGAGGATGCCACCACTGATGGTGCCGCCGAGGATGCCACCACTGATGATGGCGGCGGACGCACAGATGGCAGCCAACCGAAGAGGCAACGGAAGGACCGGCGCCCGACCGTGCTCCGCACCCTCAAGGAGGCAGTTACTGAAGTGGACTCCGACGGGAATCCAACGGCGCCCGAACGAATAGTCAAGGGGTACTCGCTTCAGCTCGGGTGCATTCTCCGGAGCACCGTCTCGATCAACACCGAGAACCTAAGGCATCCTGACCGAGGGAATTTGCGCAACCTCCTCTTCACGAAGCTGCACGAACGATACAAGTTACCCGCTGAATTTGAAAACACAAGCCTCAAAGGGAATAAAGTGAACAATGCTGCCCTCACGAAGATGAGCAAGGCCCTGTCTACTTGGAAAAGCAATGTGAAGAGAATGATCGAGAAAGGTGAGAGTTATGAGAAGATCAAGGAGAAAAATCCTTCGATCACCGAAGATGACTACAACGACTTCAAGATCAATTGCTCGAGCACCGCAAACTCCGAATCAAGTAAGTGGGGGAAAGAAATGCGGGAGCTGAACTTAGGGGAACACACACTCGGTCCCGGCGGTTACAGAGTGGCGGAGCCTATATGGGACAAGGAGGAGTTGGACCGTGCCGAGCAAGGCCTACCGCCCCTCTTTGATAAATACGGTGACAAGCAGACCAGGAACTTTGTCAGGGCCCGGTACAAGAAGGACCCAAAAACAAAGGAGCTTACCACGGATCCGAAGACCAGGGCGCTTGAGCTTGTTCTGGTAAGGAATACACCCCCGCGTAATTAGCTCCATATGGTTGCATTCTAATTAATGAAGCCAAATTTCTAAATGGTTCACATTCCTTCCGCAGGTGACTGAAAGCAGTAGCGCGGGGTCGACTAAGAGCAACCCTTGGGACACCACTCTAAATAGGGCGTTGAATGTAATGAAGAACAAGGATAAGCTCAGTAAGCCGACGTCAGCTGGTCGTGTGGCCGGCAAAGGCTTGTCGACAAAATGGTCGTCATAATATAACACTGCTGGGCGAAAGGAGAAAAAGACCAGCTCAGAAAGCTAGGCGCGCGAGGTTCAGGAACTCAGGGCACAGGTGGCGCGGATTCCGGAGATTGTCCAAGAGCAAGTGCAACAACAACTCGGAGCGACGATCACCGCCATTGTGCCTACCTTGATCCAGGGGATTAGTGCGTGGATTGCGGGCGGCCAACAGGGGCCGCCCCCGATTCCTAGCTTCACGGCCAGCAACTCGCAGAACGCGATGGCGGGGCCATTGGTGTCTCCTGCGGAGCCGGCATTGGTGTCTCCGACGCCGGCACGGGAGCTTAATGCACCCGGGTGTACGCCGGCCGGCACCTCTGCAGCAAGCGGCCCCTCCGTCAACTGCACGCCCGCCGTTGGCGGTGCCTCGACATTAGCCGAGCTCGACGCCATCATCACGGTAACTAATTAAGCCTCTCTCGGCCGAGGACTTCATCTCCTTGCCTTTGACTGGGCATCCCTAACGCCCTACATGTTTTCGCAGGGCGCCGCCGACGTTCCGTGCACTCTCCTGCACTTCGTGAACAACGAGTTGGTCGATGTCGCCAAGGGCAAAATCGTTCAACCGGGCAACCCCTTGTTCCACGGTACCCAGATGCCACCCAACTTGTTTAGGGTTCAACTGGTTCGGGTGCTGCCAGGCTGCGACGAGGTGTTACCTCCGATTCGACCCATCGGGGCCGACGATGATGACGTGATGAACCTCAGCGCCTGCCTGAGCTGGCCCCTGCTTTGGCCGAAGAGCCAGATTCGTTTGGGGGCGGGGGACACCACCCCAAAGACAACACCGCCAGTCGTGCTGGCGCCAAGTCGGCCCCATGGCAAGACCGCCGCAACGGTGCCGGACATCCCTATGCCACTGGATCCAAACATGCATATGGCACAGGATCAGAACGACGACGACGACGATACATTTGCCAACGTCGATCAGTACTTTGCCGATCATGGGGACGGTGGTGACTTCATGGGGCCTCCTTCTCAAGAACCCAACCCAACAAAAGACGTGTGCGATCTAGCTGGTACCGCGGAGAAGCCAAGTTGCAACAGGCGTCGTCTGCAGTTCAGCTCTCAGGAGACGCCTCCAGCTGCCGACTTCACCGAGCCTCAGATAGGCGAGGTGCGAAATATGATCAGCCCCAACACACTCAAGAAGGCGGTCTGTGAGCAGAACTCGGTCCCATTACAGGAGATCAAGAAGAAGGCACGCAAAAGAAAGACTAACAAGGGTGCGGGCCAGCCGGCACCGAGTACGATCCGTGCTCAGGACGGGCCACCTTCAACTGCGGATATCTCGAGGAGGGTGCATGTGGCGGGTAGGCCGATGCTACCGAGAAATATGCTCGATGCTGCAACCGGTGCTATGCGGAGTCTGCATGACAGTGTTCTTTCTTTGGAGAAGCGGCGTCTCCGAGAGAAGGATGTGGCATACCCGGTTTTCGCGGCCAAGGTGCCAGAGGGCAAGGGCTTTGTGGATAACTCCATCGGGGGTACGATCGTCCTGCGGTTTGATGACATCCACGCTATGTTGAACCTTCATCCGCTGCACTACACCTTCGTTCGGCTATTTTCGCTGAGTATGGAGATGCGGATCATTCGCGACAAGACCCCGGACATCGTGATAGTCGACCCCTTCTACATGCGTGCCAAGATCTTGGGCAGCGCTGGGGACCGGCAAGTCGCGAGTTCTTACCTCGAAGGCGTCATTCTGGCAAACCAAGATAAGGACAACTTCCTCGTGCCTTAATTTCCCGAGTAAGTCCTCCCCTCAACCGCCCCGTAACATATGAATTCTTAGATTTTGATCGTTTTTCTTTTAACATTCCATGTTTTCTGCAGTGACACACATTGCACGCTCATCCTCCTAAGCCCCAAATATTCCATGGCCACGTATTTCGACCCGGACCGTCAGTCGAACGTAGACTACACAAATGTCAAGAAGGTTCTTGATGATGTTCTCCCCGGCTACGTCAAATCTGGAGGCACCTTCACCAGGCCTATTCATAAGTACGGCAAGCACGTGTTCTCCCACAATACGACGTTCTGCTGCGTCAAGCAGCCGCCTGGCGGTCAGAAGGGTGCCTACTACGCCATCCATCACATGCGGGCGATCGTACGGGGCCATCATCAACTACTGCTACCGAGTAGACTCAAACATTGGGCCGCGAGCGTGTCGGCAATCCAGGACGCGGACATCAGACAAGAATTCTTTCGCATCCAGTTGGAGTTTGCGGAAATCATCCATCAAGATGTCCTTCGTACCTCGGGGCAGTTCTACCTCAGAAATCAACCGTCCAACAGTGACATCGACACAATCCTACAAATGCAGGCTGACAACGCCCGTTGTTTCATGACTCCCACGAGAGACGGCGGCTTCATCCACGCTCCGGTCCCTTGAGTCGAGTCGAAAGCAGTGATGCTGTGTCTAGTTCTGAAACATCGATTGGCTCATGTTGTAATTAAACTTTAATGAACTTGTAGTATGTCTCTTTGGTTTTGAGAGTCCTTCAACTTAGATGTAATCGATGCTATTAATGTCTTGCTTTTCTCTTCCGATCGTTCTGTTGCATACTTATATATTGCTTATGTTTTGTCTGTGAATTGGTACTAACGTTTCGTTTGGCTACTGCATAGCGATGCCGTGGTATGTCGTGTACAAGGGTAAGGTTCCCGGAGTCTACGACGACTGGGAGGAGTGTCGGAGACAGGTTCACCGATTCAACGGTAACAGTTATAAAGGATACGCCACTAGGGCCGAGGCCGAATCTAGATACGCCCGCTATCTAGCGGGAGAGGGGAGGGAGCGTTGGAGGAACCGGATGAAGACGAGTTTCACCGTGATGATGCTCATCGTGATGACCGCAGCTCTCTTCTATGTGATGGTAGTTTAGATGATCGATATCGACTTGTAATGTGAAGACAAACTCGCGGTCTCGAGACTTGTAATATAATGTTCTATCTTTGTTCGGTCTTTTCAATTCGGAGACTAATATGATGAATTGTATTCGGAGACTAAAATGATGAATTGTATTCAGAAACTAATCTTCTATTGTATTCGATGAATCTGTTGTTGATGTGTGCTGTCTATATTTTGTCCAATTATATATTTTGTAACCTGTGCAAAAACAGAAAATAAAAAAATAAAAAATAAACCTAATGTTCATACTAATGGCGCATCACATCATAGTGCGCCATTAGTATGCCAGAGGATACTAATGGCGCATCACTAAACAGTGCGCCATTAGTATGCCAAAGCACCTGGGTATAGATGGCCCCCTGGGAGGCATACTAATGGCGCACTGTTGTATATACTAATGGCGCATCTAGGGTGCGCCATTAGTATACCAGATACTAATGGCGCACCAGTGGTGCGCCATTAGTAAAATATACTAATGGCGTGCTACTAATGGCGCACCACTAATGCGCCATTAATAGCCAAATTAGGTGCGCCATTAGTAGGCCTTTTCCTAGTAGTGTGCACATCACGTGTATCACCGCTATATTCATGCATGAAATGTTTAACTGGTGCGCCATTAGTAAAATATACTAATGGCGTGCTACTAATGGCGCACCACTAATGCGCCATTAATAGCCAAATTAGGTGCGCCATTAGTAGGCCTTTTCCTAGTAGTGTGCACATCACGTGTATCACCGCTATATTCATGCATGAAATGTTTAAAACACTATGATCTCCTATTCAAATATCACTACAGGAATCAGCTACTTTGCCGTCTGCCACGGCAGACGGCAAAGGCAAGGATGGCGGACAGCAAAGGCCTTTGCCGTCTGCCGCGGACGGCAAAAGGCTCCGGCAAAGTAGGCTACGGAAAAGAGCTTCTTTGCCGTCTGCTTTCTGAAGCGGACAGCAAAGGGGCCTTTGCCATCAGCGGCGGACGGCAATAAATTCGCTGTTAGTCCGTTAGGCGTCTAACTGTAGCCTTTGCCGTCCACCGCTGACGGCAAAGAGCATCAAGCCTTTGCCGTCTGCCACTGTAGGCAAACTGACTAAATGGGTCAGCTGCCAGGAAGCACTGGTGGTTGCCACGTGGCTTCTTTGCCGTCCGCGGCGGACGACAAAGAGCCCGTTGCCGTCAGTGGCAGACGGCAAAGAGCCTGCATTGCCTCTTTTTTATGTTTTTTCTTATACCCAACCATTTTCACAGCAAATAGATGATACATATATATTTTTCACATGGCAAGTTCACAGCAAACATATGAGATATCCAACACATATTATTTCATCATACATGCATAGTTCCATCAACCATACATAGCAAGTTCCACATACATGCATCCAACCATACATATTTCATCCAAACAAGCACTCCATCTATAAAAGCACAAATGGAAAAGAAGCACTCCATCCAAGCAAGCTTCCGTGAATTAAATAAAATCTGCAAAATGATAAACAAGATGTTAGAAAAAGAAGAAGAAAATGAAGAAGAAGAAGAAGAAGACTATAAGAAGTAAGCATACTTAACTAAAATGGAGCTAACCTATAAGAAAATGAAGAAGAAGAAGAAGAAGAAGACTAGAAGAATACTAGAAGAAGACTAGAAGAATACTAGAAGAAGAAGAAGACTATAATTAAGCTTATTATGTAAACTTGGTCATTTTGTGCTAACATAAGTAATTTTGGAGTTAACCTATAGGAAACTAAGCATATTAGAGATAACTTAGCATATTAGAGCCAACTTAGGTAAAATGGAGCCAACCTAGCTAATTAAGCCATCTTTGAGTGAACTAAGCATAATAGAGCTAACTTATAGCTAACTTATGTCATTTTGGAGAAGAAGAAGAAGAAGAAGACTATAATTAAGCTTATTATGTAAACTTGGTCATTTTGTGCTAACATAAGTAATTTTGGAGCTAACCTATAGGAAACTAAGCATAGTAGAGATAACTTAGCATATTAGAGCCAACTTAGGTAAAATGAAGCCAACCTAGCTAATTATGCCATCTTTGAGTGAACTAAGCATATTATAGCTAACTTATAGCTAACTTATGTCATTTTGGAGAAGAAGAAGAATAAAATGAAGAAGAAGAAGAATATATGACATTTATGAGCTAATTTAGGTGAAATTGATTGTTTGTGAGCTAACCTAGGTGAAATGGATCATTTATGAGCTAATCTAGGTAAAATGGGTCATTTTAGAGCTAACTTGGGTAAAATGCATCATTTTGGAGCTTACCTAGGTAAGATGGGTCATTTTGGAGCTAACCTAAGTAAAATTGGTCATTTTAGAGCTAACATAGGTAAAATGGATCATTTTGGAGCTAGTCTAGGTAAAATGGGTCATTTTAGAGCTAACTTGGGTAAAATTGATCATTTATGAGCTAACTAAGGTAAAATGGGTCATTTTTGAGCTAACTTGGGTAAAATGGATTGTTTATGAGCTAACTAAGCTAATTATGCTAAGTCTAGGTCATTGTGGTAAGCATATTGGAGAAAATAAGGCTAAGTCTAGGTCTTTATGTATTTGTGAAGCAAAACACTAGAGAAACCTACCATAATCATGGAGGTGTAGGAGCGGGCTGGCTCGTGCCGGTAGCTGGAGAAGGATCGTGCGATGCTTGTCTGGAGTTACGCTGCACCAAAGATCATTTCCAATGTCTCGTTAGCATGATGACACTCAAATGTTAAGACTAGCAAGTAATGTCCATTCAAACTAAACTCACGGTGGTCCCAGGAGCAATCACTGGCATCGGCGGAGCGGTCTGACCGGTCTTCTCGCACACAGACTGCACATTTGGTTTTGACGACTCAGTCATACTAGTTAGTAATGAGACAAACACTACATGAATGTTTTGGCTAATCTGCAGAAGTAACTTACCACAAGGAGCTTGTACATGGCCCTTGCCTGCATGTCATTCCGTGCCCTCTCCTCCTCCAACATCTTTGTCATCCTCTCCTCCAACTCCCGCTGCCTCTCCGCCGCCTCCGCCAAAAGATTCTCCGTTCTATCTCTCTCACTCTGTATAGCAGCCTGCAACACCACTCCTCGGTACCATTTGTAATCATTGATGGAAGCACACACAATGTAATGGAGAAAGATAGCTGAGTACGTATAACTAACCTTGATGGCGAGTTGGACTGGCCGTTCACGAGGCCTTATCTCAGGAGCGGAGCTCGACTGGCGCGCCTTGATCTCCGGGAGAGTGCTAGGACAACGGATAAGTCCATCTCCAATGGCTATGGAGCCATGGGACCTCCCGCCGCCAGATATCATCACCGGCTCTGGATCAATGGGACCCTGGCTCGGGTTAAAGTCCTCCCCTTTCCTCGCCTTCCCCTCATCTCTATATTTCACGAGCTTGTCGTGGGAGGAGATGTTGGTGAAGTTGTTTGCATCATCGAGGTCAGACGGAGAGAATGCCTTGACTTTCTTGAAAGAGGCGGTGTGGGCCATGGCATACAGGTCGTACACCTCTGGCACCTTATCCGCCTTATTGTAGTGTGCCTGAAAGAGAGAAACAAAGTAAATTAGTAATTAAAGGGCTCAAGCTAGCATGATGAATGAATTGCATGAATCATGAAGCAAACCACATACCCAGTTCTGCCCGAACGGATATAAGTTGGAGCTGCCTTGATGGTGTGGCACACCTTCCATTTGGGCACGTTTGTCCTTGGCCGCGTTGTGGACGGCTAGCCATTCTTTTGAGCACCACTCATTGACCAACACCTCCCAACAATCCATCCGATCCGCACACCATCTCGGAGGCGCCTAAGTTAGCAAATAGAAACTTGAGCGCTGCGGCTATGAATTACTAAATGAAGGAAGTAAGTACAAGGCCTTAAGAATTACCTTCATGTACTGCTCCTTACTTAGGAACTTATCGCGGCACGCCGGCTTCGGCTTCTTGATACCACGCACGGCGTAGTAGTCTCGAACAGCCTGCACCCGAGCCTCGTGCCGTAAGTTCTGTTGTAGGCGCTTGCAGACGTTCTCGATAACATTTGCCGCCTCCTCCTTGTATCCCTCCTCACACCAGTAAAATGTGTGCAATCAAATGAGACAATATTGATTAGTACAATTAATAACTAGCTAGTTGAAGATTTTTAAATGTGTAAAGGAGAAATTACCCAGAACTTTCTGATCACCACGTCTGCCCTCGTGTCGCACAAGACACCGTCGATAATCTCACCCGGCGGGGCCGGTGCAGCCAAGTAGTGCTCCCAGCTCAATCCAAGCTCTGGAAGCCGACCCTCACCAGGCAACGTGACAAACCTCGGGAAGTTTTGCCGGCAAAGCACTCCAAGGACGGAGTTGGGCTGGCGGACACTATGATGGTGGTCCCAACCCCTACTGCATGACAAGGCCAATGCATTAGATATTTGAAGAAACGTGAATGCAGAAGGTACAAAAAGATTAAATGCACTTACCTCTCCCCATCAGGGTAAATCAACCACCTCTGCTCACGGGTCGCCGGCACGGATGGGAGCCGTGTACAACCACGCTGGTAGACGGTGCCCCCCTCCTCCTCAATATCAGTCGGCTCCCCGCCATCATCAGCATGGCCACTCAGCCCCTCAGGCTCATCCGGCCAGGTACCCCATCCAGACGTGTGCTCCTCCGGGGTCTCGTGGGCCGAAGGCCCGTCGACCCGAGGCTCATGGGCCAAAGGCTCGTGGATCGGAGTCCGTGTAGCCTCCTCCTCAGACGAGTCCACCCTAGCAGTCACGTGCTCGGGTGAAACAGCTGGGGGTGGTGGCGAGGAAGGCGCCCTAGCAGTCACCCTACCTCCTCTCCCACGACCACGTGCTCCTCTCTTCTTCCCTCCCTTACCTCATCCCCTGCTGGGCACCGCTGTCGACGAAGAAGGGCCCGGCGGTGTCACCATACTGTCCAGCAACGCTCGGCGGAGAGGTGCCTGTGTAATGGAAGACCTCCCAGCACGCGCCGACGAAGAAGGGGCCTCGGAGCGCTCCCGACCAGCGCCCACCATCTTTCAACACCTACCATGACAAAGAGTAAACGAAATTAGTACAACATAAGGAAATACCGACATGAATAATAATATATGATGTTTTTCATAACAAAATCAAAAAATATATATGATGTTTAAATCTACCCGATCAACACAATTATATATGATGTTTCTCATAACAAAATCGAAAAATATATGATGTCAGGGTGT
>NC_057814.1:212839343-212873726 GCF_018294505.1 Triticum aestivum
GGCGGGTGCTGGGGGCGGCGGCGGTGGCAGCGGCGGGTGGCGGTGGTTGTCGGGGAGGAGACAGAAACAGAGAGATGGAGGGGCGGGGTGGGGCTCGGCCGTTAGTTAGGTTAGCTCTTTGTCGTCCGCCCCATCTTTGCCGTCCGCTTTTTTTCTCTTTGCCGTCTGCTGGCAGACATCAATGATGGGGGCCCGTTAAGTTTTTTATGATCAGCTCGTTAGCGGGGGCCACCTCTCTCTTTGCCGTCTGCCAGCTGACGGCAAAGATTGTTTGTCGTCCGCTAGCGGACGGCAAAGAATTGGCTGATGGCAAAGACCTTCTTTGCCATCAGCCAGTTCGTTGCCGTCCGTTTTCCTGAAGCGGACGGCAAAGACCTTATTTGCCATCAGCTAGCAGACGGCAAAGAACTGGCAGACGGCAAATAAGCTAATTCCAGTAGTGTATATGAATCCCCTTTCATATCAAATTATGATCTTTGTTAGTCTCTTACACCCACACAATCCTCTATCCTTTGTAGCTACCACTAACTTTCTCTCGTGCATGCACACGCCCTCCTCGCCCTCCCCCTCCCTCGCCATTCTATCCACCGGGCACATTCATTTTTTTCTTTAGGTCGTTCTCCCAGAGTCTCCGCAACTCCTTTCCGACACGCACCGATCGATAAACCTCTCCAGCGATGCCTGCCTACAACATACACACACACCTTCAATCTCCTCCTTTATGTGTCCTTGCCTCGTGTCTCTCATACGGTCAGACACACGTGTAAACTCTCGCCCCTCTTTTCATTGATCTAACAACCGCACACTCCTCCCCCTATCTAGCTAGTAGTTGGGCCTCTCACACCACCTCCTAGCTCCATTCACTCTATCTATCCGTCTCGCTGGGCCTTATTTGCCTCTAACAAATGGACGTACACCGATCGATCTCTCGCTATACATATAGCTAGCTAGGTCCTTATAACTCATTGTTACCCACACGTCAATCAATCTACCTCATTAGTTGTGTCTCTCCCTTCCTCCGACGAACAAAAATTGATCTACCGACCTAGTTAGGTTTGCTTACCAAACACATGGTTCCCCTTCATCATCCATGCATGCGTCCCGACTGATCTATCACGCACAGGCACACACAGAAACACATCCCCACTCTTATTGATAACATTGCAGTTCCACCCTCAGTTTGTCTAGTAGGCCTCCCCCACTATCTTCGAGAAGCAACTCCATCACCCATCCAGCACTCTACCCCTCTCCCTCCCTCTCCCTCCCTCTCTCTCTCTCCTCTCTCTTTCTCTGTCTCATCATATTTCCCATCCTTCAGTTATGTATGGATGTCGACCGATCTCCCTCAAGACATAGCTGGGTCTCTCCTTCTCAACACATATACGAGTCGTTCTACCTCTATAGTTAGGCCTCTGCCTACCCCTACCCCCACCCCCCTTCCCCCCACACACACCGATACATCGAGCGCTCTAGTCATGTCTCCCTGCCAAACACAAACTTGACATGTGCCCTCTAACGTTCCGGTAGGCCAGTCGCCCTATATCTTTGACTTGCACACACACACAATTTCGATGGCTCTCTTCATCGATCTCGCACCCACCCACTTGATCCTCTCTTCGACTCTATCGATAGCTATGACTGCTCCCTCTCTTCTCGTGGATTGCCCGACCCTCTATGTATGATATGGATAGGCCTCCATTTCACACACATTGCATGCAAAATTTTGTTTGAGATGTCATCGACACATATTCCCACAAATAATTCACGAAATCAACCCCCGCCCCAAAACAAAAAACACTCACGAACGCGGTTTGTATCTCTCACACACATCCACATAGGTGGGGGACGTGCACGAAGAGAAGAGGTGCATGCACGACGCACGTACTCCAATCTCTTTCCCAACCACACCCGCGCGGGTACACGATGGAGCTCATTTCTGTACGAAAAAGGCAGCCCACGTGGTAATATGGCACGTGTACTGGTTGTCCACTTGGTGGAGGGAGGATCGTCTACCACAGGTGAACAAACAAATTGCGACTTGACGTGTTATGTTAAAAAAGAGGCAACCCATGTGGGGCCTGCCTTAGAGGCAAGGCTCTATACACTGGAGTACTTTTGATGTGTCCCGTCAACTCGCAGAACGAGGAGAAGCTTGCTTAGTACGCTGTCTCCCCCGCCCACGGGTGCGGTGGCTCGCAGGATGAGGTGAAGCTTGCTCCGCCTTATGCCCGCTCCCTCGCCCATGCGCGCGGTGGCTCGCAGGACGAGGAGAAAAATTTACTACTCCCTCTGTCGTGGAATTGTCACGGCAGATGTCCTTGAGCTAGGACTTAGTCGTGGAGCCATCGCAGCTAGGAAGCTTAAAGGGGTTAAACGGGACAAGGAACACGAGGGTTATACTGGTTCGGCCCCTTACGGTGAAGGTAAAAGCCTACGTCCAGTTGAGGTTGTATTGCTTGGGGTTTCGACGACCAGGAGCTAAACCGCCCTGCCTGGTTATCGATTTTATCTTACTTGTCCCTGAACCGCCGCCGGGTCGTCCCTTTATATAGAGAGGTTGACGCCCAGCGGCTCTCAGAGTCCCGGCCGGCTCATAACAGTGTCTGGCTCGGACTCCTAACTATTCTTGCCTTACACTACAAGTCTTGCCATAACGGCGGTTTATAACTATGGGCCTTAAGCCATCTCCGGGTCTTAAGCCCATCTTGGCCCGCCGTCTTCAAGCTTGGTGCTGGGCTTCGCGTGATGACCATTACGACGTAACCCGGCCCCTCCTGGGCGGGTGACTCTAATGGTTACATCCTCAACATTAGGCCCCAGATTGATTTGAACCGGTTCATGTCAATCTTCAATCCCTTTGAGAGAAAATCCTCTGGCTTATATCTGTGCAAAGGTTATAACCCGCCGTGACGTCATCTTCTGGATTCCTGGTAACCCACCATGACGTCATCTTCCATTAAATTCATTTCTTTATTCCGTTATATCCCAACGGGTCTTATCTTTAATGGTCATCCCGAAAATCGAGGCGCTTCTGTGGCGAGATAATCATGCCGTGGCCTCCTCGTTTCTCGCGCCCACTTATAAGCCGCACCTTATAAATAAGCCCGGCCCATGAACTTTAATTCACTCCTCCATCGTCTTCCTCCTCTGACACCCGAGAGCTCGAACTCCGCCGTCGCTGCCGCCGCATCCCTTGTCTTCCTCAACCTTGGCCGCTGCATCACCCTGAACTGGTCCAGAGAAACGGCGGCGACCTCCGTGACTCCTCAGCGCCGGTAAGTCCCTGCACCTCTCCACCATAGATCCGCATTTAGGGTTCTATTGTTCTTCCTCTGTTCTTCGCTGTTCTTCTCGAGTTCTTCGTAGTTCTTCCTCTACAGTCCAGTTTGATCCAAAAGTAGTGCAGAGCTCCTGCGGTAGTTGTTGCGCATCCATTTTCAATAGTGGCACACCCCCTTTACTTGCAAAGAGATCCCCTTAGAGCTCATGAACTTCTCTGTATCAGCTTTCTAGGTCTAGAATTTTTTCCCTTTTAGCCGATTGTTTGATCCAAAATAATCACTGCGATCCGTGAAACTTGTTTGTGCCACACTTAGTCAAAAATTGCATCTGTTTAGTTATGGCGGCTCATATCTCCGGCTTAAAAGAGGCCACACGCTGTAGAATTTTCCGGCTCATTTATAATAAGGCTTTAGACAACTTGAATTACTCACGATACCCTCAGCGGCTTAAATAACCCGACGCAATTAGCCATATGTCATTAGGCCCCTTCATAAGCCGCCATCTTGAACATTGAACTGTAAACTTCCTCTGGCTTATAATTGAACCGGACATTTCCTTTTGTCATAGGCTTTTGTCTTTCACAATGCCACCCAAAGCTCCCAAGGCACCCATCATGTGCAACTAGATGAGATCCAATGTTACTGACGAAACCTTAGCGGATTTTGTGAAGACGGGTTACCTGCCCAAGAAGGACGTCATGTCTTATCGTGCCCCTGACCCGTCGGAGGAAAGACCTCAACCTAGAGATGGCGAAGTGGTGATATTTGCTGATCACATGAGCCGGGGCTTCGCACCGCCCGGCTCAAAATTCTTTAGGGATGTTCTGAACTTCTTCGATCTGCGGCCGCAAGACATAGGACCCAATTCCGTGTCAAATATTTGCAACTTTCAAGTATTCTGCGAAGTCTATCTTGGAGAAGAGCCCAGCCTGCTGCTCTTTAGAGAGCTATTTTATCTGAACCGACAGAATGAGTGCGCCAACGGGCCGAGCCTGGAACTTGGTGGAATCTCCATTCAACGACGGAGAGATTGCCTCTTTCCTTACGCTGAGCCGCCAAGCCATCCAAAGGACTGGAACCAGACATGGTTCTACTGCCAGTATACTTCTCCGGCTGACAAGAGCCCTCTGCCCGGCTTTCGTGCCCTGCGTCTGGAGCCAAGTCACCCCCTGCCAGATACGCTATCCCAAGCCGAGCGTCAACCTCTGATCCCCACCATCAACAAAATTAAGGCTCTCCTGGGAAATGGCCTCAACAGCATTGATCTGGTCCGGGTCTGTATCTCTTGGCGGGTGATCCCCTTAAGCCGCCGCCCCGGCTTAATGTGTGATTACACGGGCCGGAAAGATGACCCTATGCGGCACAGCCGCAACGATCTACCTGAAGACGTCATTGACAATATGACCAAGTCCCTCTTGAATGAGAGCTTGACAGACTATGGGAGGACCGGACTAAGCCCCTTCTACAAGACTAACCCGGCTCCAGCGGTAAGCCACCGAACTGAACACCTTACTTTCCCTTTGGATAGTTTTCATCTGAACCTTAAGAACTCTTTATTGTATTTTTCAGGCTGACGATAAGTTCTGGAAGGTCAGGTATGACCATGAGGCGGCTAAAAAAGCCAGAAAGGCTAAGAAAGCCGCTAGGAGAGCCGCTCCCCGCAAAAAGGGAAGCAAGCCTACTGCCTCAGAGCTGCTTCAGTTGGATGACAGCTCCGAGTCAGAGGTAACCCCTGATTCTTTAGGCCCTTCTTTTGTTTCTACTTTTTGTCTGTCTTGAGTCTCGCAGTTGCTGCCAGCCATCTACAAAAGTAGGCAAAAATTCTGAGTAGTTGAGTCATAAATTTATGATGACCAACAGAAAATAGCTACAATTGCAAAATGCTGAAAAAGCACAAAAGACGCTAATAACCGATTAGCGATCGCACCTAGTGGCTTCCTACAGTCAGCCTGGCTCTGATACCAAGCTTGTCACGACCGGTTTTTCAATAAAATATTTATTGAGAGACCAATCCCTTTTACGGACCAGTAAAGAAGAATTCCTTCTTACTGGTAGACAATATCTTGGTCACAGAAGAAAAATACCAGGAGTACTGAATATAATACAAGGTTGAGCGGAGACTGCTCAACAATTTATTACATGCACACCGATAAAACATAATGGCGGATAGGGTGACATAACTACTAACTCACGATAACAACGGTGGTGGATATATCACAACGAAGTGGGTGATATGACTCCTGAAAACTACAGCTCTTCGAGCGTCGGAGTGAGGCTCGAGGAGACTTATTACGGGTGGCGGAAGCGTATATGATACAAGTGACCAATATCCAGGATCGCACAGGACTGACTGGGATTCCTCTAGGCGTCGGTCTCACTATCAAACTCTTCATCCATGAGATCGCCTTCGTCAACATCTGGCCAAATCAACAAGCCAGGTGAGTACTATGAAAGTACTCGCAAGACAGTTCGGACATAAGATATAACAAATGTAAACATGAAGCGTATGCATAGATTAACAAGTGCACTCAGACATAGAGATAATACTGTACGAAAAATAAAAGAGAAGTCGGGCGGTAGTCCTCCCGAAATCCCAAAATAATATACTGGGTGCCAAACGAGGGTCTGAATGACTCCTCGAGAGGAAACTGCAAGAATACTAATACCGGTGCCAAACGAGGGTCTGAATGACTCCTCAAGAGGAAACTGCAAGAATAATAATGCCGCAGTCGGGCGTCGGGGCGACACCACATAAAGGGCTTATAACAGAAAATGGAAGACAGTGCATGCCACAGTCGGACGTCTGAGCGACATCACATAAAGGGCTTATATTGAAAATAAGAGACAAACATGCCATAGTCGGACGTCTGAGCGACATCACATAAAGGGCTTATATTCATAACTTAGTAGCTCATGAGTTTTAAATCATATCAAGAGAATAATCAGACATGAGACACACAACAGGGTTAGTCCATCCACAGGAATAACGTTCAGCCAAGATTACTACTCTAGCTCACTTACCGGAAAGTATAATATACCACGAGGTTACGACATAGACATGGATACGCTGATCGCGATACTTGAACCCGGATACGATGACTCAGAGGGATTTGACCCTGCAGAGTTTGTACTTTAACCACAGCCAACGGATTTCAGTAGTCACTGGGACTAGTTCCGTTTAGGGTGTTTTGGAAGAAACACATCTAACCAGTACACACCCATTCAACATTCCGAAGCCAGGAATCACCCTCGGCAACGTTCAAGAAAAACCTTGAGACGGGGAGGCTACAACCTCGCGTAGGATGGGATCAAATTTATATACGTGCGCTCTAAGGGGTGCCCCCCTCTCGGTCCCAACCGGAAACACCCATGCCCCCTGACCGGATGACTGGCTTTAATCCAGGGCCATGGAACCCTCATCCCGGCCCCTCTATTTGGTGTGTACACGGAAAGAGGTTACCTACTTACTACACCGCATTCTTGGCAGAAAACATGTGGCGGCACGGAAAGGGGAAGAACGATAACGTGACTCAGTTCACGTTAACGTCGGAATTTATCGGATATCGTAAGGCTGGCATGCTACAACAATACCACCTTACTGCCTTTCATGTCACCACATGACTAGGCCATCTCTCATCACAGATCACAGTAACTTTGGAGCACACGGATTGTTGCCTTACATGCAACGAGATGCTCACCGATGCTCATATGCCATGCACAAACCATTCAAGCAAACATGCAAAACACCCATCATATCAAAGGTTCAAACATGCTTGCCTGGTTCGGAGAAGTCGGAGTCTAGCTCGGCGAAGTTCGCGGCTCCGTCACCTCTCTCGGAACCTACGGTATAGCGAAAAATGCATACTAACGTGAAAACCAACGCGTGTATAAAAGTTGTTCCAAAATTTTTCCAAATAAATCCCATAAAAAACTAGACAAAATTATAAGACTATCAGAAAAAGAATCACTCAAAAATCACTTTTTATTAAAAAGTTATAAGGGTTTCTGTCCAGGGACTCATCTGTAATGAAACAGAAAAGTTCCAGGGGTTTAACTGAGAAAACAGAAAACGGTTCGAATAGAAACGCGCAAGCCCAAAGAGAAAACGTATTTGCTCGAAGGCGCTGACAGGGGGGTCCACATGTCAGGTTTAAAAAGTTCGCCGGCGCCCGAAGACTGCGGTGGTCGCCGGCGTCGAACCACGGCGAGGCAGGGAGATCGGAGTGTACCAAGAGCTTCAGCATGTCCTTCCGCGTCGGTGGGTGTTGGACTCGACCGACGGAGAGCACCACGTCGATGGCGACACTTTCTCCGGCGGACGGCGGCTCGGGCGATGGTGGGGAACTCCGGTGGTGTGCTGCAAACTTCGAATTGAAGCGCGGGTCAGAAGGAGGGATGCACTAGAGAGCTACTGGCAAGAGATGGGAGGCAGAGGTGCACGCACGGGAGCGAATCGAGCTGGATCCCGTGGCGGGTCGCGGCGGCCGGAGTTGAGGAAGAAGGCTCCCTCGGGGCTCTTCCAGTGGCTAGGCAGGGTCTTGGTGGAGTGCAGAGGTGGTGTGGGTACTAGCTGGAGCTCGGGGCCTCTATTTATAGGCGGATCGAGGGGGTGACCGTGAACGGAGAATCTCCGGAAAGCAATTACGGCGAGGCAGTGGATTGGCAGGGGGTTTAGGTGGCTAGGCAACATCAGTGAGGTGTACTGGTGCCGTTCCCCGCTAATCCCGGTCGGTCTTGGCATAATGGCGCCGGTCCACGGTGGGGTGGCCGCACGGGCACGACGGCGGCAGAGAGCGCGCTCCGCGCCCAGCGGTTCACGACGAGGGTGGCAGTGCGCACTGGGGAGTGGAAGACCACGCGGCGATCTCCGGTGGCTTGGGCGGCGCTGGGTGGCGCCGTCTGCGCTGCGCCTCTCTCTGGCGGCCGCAAAGCCGCCGCTGGCGTCGGTCACGGGGCGGCGCACCTCCTCCTGCTCGTCGCCGATGTCCGCAAGGTTCCAGGAGATCGTGCGGCGCAGGAACAAGGGGGAGGGGACGGGGAGCAAGGCGCCAACGCGGCACTGTCGAGATCGACAACAGGTTCTGAAGAAAATGACAGTAGATCACTGAACTGTATTTCTGAATCTCTGAACTTGATTTTGACAATGCTCTGCAGGTGTTCGACAGAATGATTTGGCAAGGAGAAAATTATTCCTGGGGCAGGGACTTGGTGAGTGACCTCTCAATGCACCCAGAGGCTGCCTGATTTTTCTCAGAATTTTTGGAGAGGGATTTGAATGAATTTCATCAAATTTGGCAAATCTGGTCCAAACTTGCAGCAAGTATAGTTTGAAAAATTTGAACTGGAGACCAATGGATCTTCATGGATCTTGGTTGACGGTTCAAAGGACTAGGAAGGGAAATTGGTTTGGGGGCAAAAATCAAAACAGAAAGGGTAGCTCCCTTGTAAATCTCCAAGAGCTAGAATAGAAGACAGAAATTGTTGTGATAGGATTTAAATGGAAAAATAATCATATGGGGAGGTTCAACTTGCTGGATTTGAGGTACATCATGATCCAAAGGTGGGGAAAAGTTTGTGGAAGAGGATTTGCACATAGGTCATGGCATGACGAATTTTTGAAAGTGGAAAAAGATCATTCCAAACGCTATAGGGCCTTTTAAAGAAATTTTCAGAGGACATTTTTCCAAGAGAAAAACATTTTGGTTTGAGTCCAAATAAAAGAGGAAAACCTCCAAGACCAAAATCCAGTTTTGGGTGAATCCAAAAATGAAGCACCAGTCATAAAAGAAAATATTTTGAGAGGGAGAGTTCTTTTAGAAGAAAAATTTAAATCACCTCCCTCAAATCAAGGAAAAAGTTTTTGAAAAGCCAAATAAAATTTTGGGTGTCACAACACCTACCCCCTTAGGAAAAATCTCGTCCTCGAGATTTCAGCTGATCCTCAAATAGGTATGGATATTCTGCCTGAAGAAAATCTTCCCTTTCCCATGTAGCTTCATCCTCAGTGTGGTTGTTCCACTGAACTTTGAAATTTTTTGTTGTTTTCTGACGGGTCCTCCTTCCAGACTCTTCCAAAATCTTTACTGGCCTCTCTCTGTAGGTGAGGTCTGGTTGTACATCAATGCTTTCATGAGATACATGCTTCTCCGGGTTACTTACACATTTTCTTAATTGTGAGACGTGGAACACGTCATGGACGTCTGACAGCTCCATGGGTAGGTCTAGTTGGTAGGCTACCGTGCCTCCTCGTGCAACTATACAGAATGGTCCAATAAATCTCGGGGCTAGCTTCCCCTTAATTTCGAACTGTTGCAGGCCCCTCATAGGAGACACTCGTAGGTATACGGAATCACCGGGTTCAAAGCTGACCTCACGATGTTTTTGATCATAGTAGCTCTTTTGTCGGCTCTGCGCTGTCTTGAGTCTGTCCCTGATCTGCTTAACTTTCTCCTCGGCCTCCTTGAGCATGTCTGGGCCGAAGATACGGCTGTCACCTATTTCTGACCAATTCAGTGGGGTACGACACCTCCATCCGTACAATGCTTCAAAGGGTGCCATTTGCAAGCTGGCTTGGTAACTGTTGTTGTAAGCAAACTCGGCATACGGCAAACTCTCTTCCCAACTAGATCCATAGGTGAGCACACAGGCTCTCAGCATGTCCTCTAAGATTTGGTTTACGTGTTCTGTTTGTCCATCAGTCTGAGGGTGGTACGCTGTACTGAAAGCTAGTTGCGTGCCCAGAGCTTGTTGCAGGTGATCCCAAAATTTGGAGACAAATTGGGTGCCTCGGTCGGATACTATAGTCTTTGGGACTCCGTGCAAACAAACTATACGGGAGAGATAAAGCTTGGCCAGCCTTTGTGTGGAGTAGGTAGTCTTCACGGGAATGAAATGAGCAACCTTGGTTAGTCGGTCTGTGATGACCCATATGGCGTCATTTCCGCGTTGTGATCGAGGTAGTCCGACAATGATGTCCATTCCTATTTCATCCCATTTCCACTCCGGTATCCTGTTTGGCTGGAGTAGCCCTGCTAGCTTTTGATGCTCGGCCTTGATGCGCTGACATGAATCGCAACAAGCAATAAATGTGGCTATATCCCTTTTCATACCGTGCCACCAAAATCTTTCCTGAATGTCCTTGTACATTTTGGTTCCTCCAGGGTGGATCGAGTATGGAGCGGTGTGGCTTTCGGTTAGGATTTGTTGCTTGAGTTCCTCAATGTTAGGTACGCAAAGTCAGTCTCCGTACCATAAAATTCCTTCACTGTCTGTGACGAACTCTGAAGCCTTACCAAGGTTCATTTTCTTTCTTATACCTTCGATGCTGGGATGTCCCCGTTGAGCCTTCTTAATTTGTTCCACGGGGGTGGGATGTATCTCCAGATTCGATACGGTGCCTTCAGTGACCAACACCATGTTGAGTCTTGCGAACTCCTGCTGAAACTCAGGCCTCAAGTTTTGCGGACTGTCATTGTCTGCGCTGGGGTTTCGACTAAGGGCATCAGCCACTACATTTGCTTTCCCTGGATGGTAGTGAATGCCGACATCATAGTCCTTGACCAATTCCAACCAGCGTCGTTGGCGTAAATTTAGCTCTGGCTGTGTGAAAATATATTTGAGGCTCTTATGGTCCGTATATATTTCACAGCGATTTCCCAATAGGAAGTGCCTCCACTCCTTGAGTGCATGTATGCCTGCTGCTAGCTCCAAGTCATGTGTTGGGTAATTTTCCTCATGTTTTCGCAGCTGCCTGGAGGCATACGCGACAACTTTGCCATCCTGCATTAGTACACATCCGAGGCCTTTTCGGGACGCGTCACAATATACTTCAAAACTCTTGTGTATGTCTGGCACGGTTAATACCGGTGCGGTTGTTAGCTTCTTCTTGAGCTCTTGGAAGCTTTTCTCGCATGCTTCCGTCCATACAAACTTCTTGTCCTTCTTGAGCAATTGTGTCATTGGTTTTGCCACAGTGGAGAATCCTTAAATAAATCTTCTGTAATATCTGGCCATTCCCAGGAAACTCCGCACATCTGTCACGTTGGCGGGTGGCTTCCAGTCAAGTATGGCTTTGACCTTTTCTGGGTCTACGGCCACGCCTTCTTGGTTCAATATATGGCCTAGGAAACCAACTTGCCTTAGCCAAAACTCACACTTGCTAAACTTGGCGTACAATTGATGTTTCCTTAATTCTCCCAAAACAATTCTGAGATGCTCAGCATGCTCTTCTGGTGTCCTTGAATATACCAGAATATCGTCAATGAACACCACAACAATTTTGTCCATGAATTTCATGAACACTTTGTTCATGAGGTGGATGAAGTATGCGGGGGCGTTTGTTAGTCCAAAAGGCATCACTGTGAACTCATATAACCCATATCTGGAGGTGAATGCTGTCTTGGGGATATCTTCTGTCCGTACTTTCAATTGGTGATATCCCGATCTCAAATCAATTTTTGAGAACACCTTGGCTTGTGCGAGCTGGTCAAACAAATCATTTATCCGTGGTATCGGATATTTGTTTTTGATGGTGACCATATTGAGAGCTCGATAGTCTATACACAGTCTCAGTGTCCCATTCTTTTTCTTGGCGAATAATACTGGCGAACCCCATGGTGAGGAGCTGGCTCGAATAAATCCTTTGTCCAATAATTCCTTTATCTGCTTCTTCAACTCCACCAATTCTGAGGGTGCCATTCTATAAGGTTTCTTATAGATGGGAGTGGTGCCAGGTGCTAGTTCAATGCTGAACTCTATCTCTCGGTCTGGTGGCATGCCCGGTAGTTCTTCAGGAAATACGTCAGGAAACTCGCATACCATTGGAACTTTTATCAGTTCTGACATGTCCACTTTGTTCAGCTTTGATTGCCGTGACCGTGGTCTTTCTTGAGCTGTGACCTTTATTGTCTTGTCGTGATGATGAGTGAGAATCACGGTCCAATTGAAACAGTCAATGAATCCTTTGTTGGTGGTCAACCAGTCCATCCCTAAAATGACATCCAGTCCTTTATTTTCCAACACGATGAGATTATCTTGGAACTTTAGTCCTTCGAACACAATGATCACTCCTTGGCAGTAACTCTGAGCGATCTGCTTATTTCCGGGGGACTTGATGATCATAGATTTTTCCAAGGGAAGTATCGGAAAACCATGTTGCAAAACAAACTCTTCGAAACGAACGAATGGGAAGCTCCAGAATCAAACAAAACCGTGGCAGGTACTATGTTGACAGGGAACGTACCGAGCACGATGTCTGGGGCATTCTGCGCTTCTTCCCTGGTCACATGGTTCAGGTGACCCTTCCTGTGGTTGTTGTTGGGGTTGAAATTGTTGCGCTTCGGGGCTGGATTGTTCCCACCATTGTTTGGCTTGGGGGCCGCGTTCCTCGGCTTTGGGCATTGTTTGGCATAGTGCCCCTCTTCACCACAAGCGTAGCAAATGACCCTTGGATGGTACATGAAGTCCTTGTCCCTTGAATGGAACTGTCTGACGGGCCTTCGATCAGTAGTCGCGGATTTCCTTGCTACTGTCCTTGGAACTTCAGTCTTGCTTCGGTTGCTGCGAGCAAGAGTCGTCTTGTCCCTCTTTCGCTTACGGAGATCTTCCAGACTACGGCGCTCATTCTCCAAGGTAATGGCCTAGTCAACCAGAGTTTTAAAATCCGGGAAAGTGTGTACCACCAGTTGGCATCTTAGAGCTGGTGCCAGGCCGTCCAAGAATTTCTCCATCCCCTTGTTCTCAGTCATATGCTCGTCGTAGGCATAACGAGATAGCTGGGTAAACTGACCGTTGTATTCTGTCACTGACATGCCTCTCTGCTTGAGGTCATCAAACTCTCTCTTCTTGATTTTTATGATGCTCCTGGGGATGTGTGCCCCACGAAAGCCTTCCTTGAACTCTTCCCAGGTGATGTTGTGTTCACTGGGATGCATGTGTAGGAAGTTTTCCCACCATGCTGCAGCTGCTCCAGTAAGGTAGTGGGGTGCATAAAGCACCTTCTGATGATCTGAACACTGAGCAATAATCAGCTTCCTTTCGATGTCACGAAGCCAATCATCGGCTTCTAGTGGCCTATCGGTGTGAGCAAACGTTGAAGGGCGAGTCTTCTGTAACTCAGATAACTTGGAATGTGGTTGATAGGGTTCACGGTGGTTTCCCATATTGATGACGTGATTCATCATCTCTTGGTGCTGTTGCTGGCTTTGCTCGAAGAGACGGCATACTTGAGACAGGGCTGCTTCGCTGTCCTGTTGACTGGACTGACCCTGAGTGAAGTGGTTGCTAGTCTGTGTCCCATAAGCTTCTTCTGGCTGATTAGGCATGGAACGAGTCCATGGATGAGACATTTTTCCAGTCTGGGGTATTATTTTGCAAAACTCATGAGAAGAACTGTGTGGCACAAGGAAAATCTTGCAAAGGCAAAAACTTAAAAGACCTCAAGATTTTTCAAGAAAGCATAAACGATTTTGCATGGAGGCGAACTGTTTAACCCAAATCTTACACGCGAAAAGCAAACACACGATACAGCACTCAGGATGTGCGTACACAATCCTGACATGTTATTTAGACTAGCATACTCCTTCGGAAAGCAGCGAACACACTAATACAAACTAGCGTACAGATAAAACACATCATACAAGCAGACATAACGCGCGGCTACTCGGCGCTCTTAGTCGGAGATGGTGACGATGTCCTTTCCCTTGCCGAGGGCAAGACTCAGCGGTGCAGGAGATTCAACCTCCACCTCCTCTCTAGCTGGCTCCAGGCGCGTAACACTGCGCTGTGGTGATGGCGCGGGAGCGACAGGCGGTAGTGCGGGTGTGGCAGGCGGTGCAGCTCTGACTGGAGTAGGAGCGATGACTCGGTTGAACTCCTCAGTGGTAGGCAGACGGCGAGCAGTGGCCAAAATGGCCGGTGCATAAGAGGCTGAAGACGAGACGAATGTCAGAGGCGGTGCCGTGTGGAGAAGCTCCTTCCTGCAGGCAGGACCGCCCCGGACTAAGTCCATGCGGGTAGCCACAAGATCATCCACGAGGTTGTCGAAGGATTCCTCCAGAGCCTTGAGGTACTCCACGACCATCTCGATGGCTTCATCTCGCTCTCCCCGATGGCAAGCGAATGCATAGTGACAAGTATATGGCACATGGCATGGGAGGTAGCGGTAGCGACGAGTCTTCATCATAGGAAGAATGTCCCGAAGGCGAGCTATCGCCTCACGGGCAGCCATCTGCATGGCATGCCTCTCCGTAGGCATGGCCCTTCCCACAAAACGGAAGTGGCGAGACGCAGAACGTCCTCCCTTGAATTGCACCATGGCCTGGTGCATAGACACGTCGTCGCTGAGCTTGTGCTGATAAAGCGTGAATTCCGGACGAGTCGCTGGCCCGATCGCGAGCTTCGTGATGGAGACGAGGAGTTTGACAAACCCCTCGGGCACGTTAGTGAACACTCGAGTCTCGCAGTTGCTGCCAGCCATCCACAAAAGTAGGCAAAAATTCTGAGTAGTCGAGTCATAAATTTATGATGACCAACAGAAAATAGCTACAATTGCAAAATGCTGAAAAAGCACAAAAGACGCTAATAACCGATTAGCGATCGCACCTAGTGGCTTCCTACAGTCAGCCTGGCTCTGATACCAGGCTTGTCACGACCGGTATTTCAATAAAATATTTATTGAGAGACCAATCCCTTTTACGGACCAGTAAAGAAGAATTCCTTCTTACTGGTAGACAATATCTTGGTCACAGAAGAAAAATACCAGGAGTACTGAATATAATACAAGGTTGAGCGGAGACTGCTCAACAATTTATTACATGCACGCCGATAAAACATAACGGCGGATAGGGTGACATAACTACTAACTCACGATAACAACGGTGGTGGATGTATCACAACGAAGTGGGTGATATGACGCCTGAAAACTACAGCTCTTCGAGCGTCGGAGTGAGGCTTGAGGAGACTTATTACGGGTGGCGGAAGCGTATATGATACAAGTGACCAATACCCAGGATCGCACAGGACTGACTGGGATTCCTCTAGGCGTCAGTATCACTATCAAACTCTTCATCCATGAGATCGCCTTCGTCAACATCTGGCCAAATCAACAAGCCAGGTGAGTACTATGAAAGTACTCGCAAGAAAGTTCGGACATAAGATATAACAAATGTAAACATGAAGCGTATGAACAGATTAACAAGTGCACTCAGACATAGAGATAATACTGTACGAAAAATAAAAGAGAAGTCGGGCGGTAGTCCTCCCGAAATCCCAAAATAATATACTGGGTGCCAAATGAGGGTCCGAATGACTCCTCGAGAGGAAACTGCAAGAATAATAATACCGGTGCCAAACGAGGGTCTGAATGACTCCTCGAGAGGAAACTGCAAGAATAATAATGCCGCAGTCGGGCGTCGGGGCGACACCATATAAAGGGCTTATAACAGAAAATGAAAGACAGTGCGTGCCACAGTCGGACGACTGAGCGACATCACATAAAGGGCTTATATTGAAAATAATAGACAAACATGCCACAGTCGGATGTCTGAGCGACATCACATAAAGGGCTTGTATTCATAACTTAGTAGCTCATGAGTTTTAAATCATATCAAGAGATAATCAGACATGAGACACACAACAGGGTTAGTCCATCCACAGGAATAACGTTCAGCCAAGATTACTACTCTAGCTCACTTACCGGAAAGTAGAATATACCACGAGGTTACGACATAGACATGGATACGCTGATCGCGATACTTGAACCCGGATACGATGACTCGGAGGGATTTGACTCTGCAGAGTTTGTACTTTAACCACAGCCAATGGATTTCAATAGTCACTGGGACTAGTTCCGTTTACGGTGTTTTGGAAGAAACACATCTAACCAGTACACACCCATTCACATTCCGAAGCCAGGAATCACCCTCGGCAACGTTCAAGAAAAACCTTGAGACGGGGAGGCTACAACCTCGCGTAGCATGGGATCAAATTTATATACGCGCGCTCTAAGGGGTGCCCCCCTCTCGGTCCCAACCGGAAACACCCATGCCCCCTGACCGGATGACTGGCTTTAATCCAGGGCCATGGAACCCTCATCCCGGCCCCTCTATTTGGTGTGTACACGGAAAGAGGTTACCAACTTACTACACCGCATTCTTGGCAGAAAACATGTGGCGGCACGGAAAGGGGAAGAACGATAACGTGACTCAGTTCACGTTAACGTCGGAATTTATCGGATATCGTAAGGCTGGCATGCTACAACAATACCACCTTACTGCCTTTCATGTCACCACATGACTAGGCCATCTCTCATCAGAGATCACAGTAACTTTGGAGCACACGGATAGTTGCCTTACATGCAACGAGATGCTCACCGATGCTCATATGCCATGCACAAACCATTCAAGCAAACATGCAAAACACCCGTCATATCAAAGGTTCAAACATGCTTGCCTTGTTCGGAGAAGTCGGAGTCTAGCTCGGCGAAGTTCGTGGCTCCGTCACCTCTCCCGGAACCTACGGTATAGCGAAAAATGCATACTAACGTGAAAACCAACGCGTGCATAAAAGTTGTTCCAAAAATTTTCCAGATAAATCCCATAAAAAACTAGACAAAATTATAAGACTATCAGAAAAATAATCACTCAAAAATCACTTTTTATTAAAAAGTTATAAGGGTTTCTGTCCAGGGACTCATCTGTAATGAAACAGAAAAGTCCCAGGGGTTTAACTGAGAAAACAGAAAACGGTTCGAATAGAAACGCGCAAGCCAAAAGAGAAAACGTATTTGCCCGAAGGCACCAACAGAAAACGTTTCGAGGGAGAAGAGAATAGAGGCTGACAGGGGGTGTCCACATGTCAGGTTTAAAAAGTTCGCCGGCGCCCGAAGACTGCGGTGGTCGCCGGCGTCGAACCACGGCGAGGCAGGGAGATCGGAGTGTACCAAGAGCTTCAGCGTGTCCTTCCGCGTCGGTGGGTGGTGGACTCGACCGACGAAGAGCACCACGTCGACGGCGACACTTTCTCCGGCGGACGGCGGCTCGGGCGATGGTGGGGAACTCCGGTGGTGTGCTGCAAACTTCGAATTGAAGCGCGGGTCAGAAGGAGGGATGCACTAGAGAGCTACTGGCAAGAGATGGGAGGCAGAGGTGCACGCACGGGAGCGAATCGAGCTGGATCCCGTGGCGGGTCGCGGCGGCCGGAGTTGAGGAAGAAGGCTCCCTCGGGGCTCTTCCAGTGGCTAGGCAGGGTCTTGGTGGAGTGCAGAGGTGGTGTGGGTGCTAGCTGGAGCTCGGGGCCTCTATTTATAGGCAGATCGAGGGGGTGGTCGTGAACGGAGAATCTCCGGCGAGCAATTACGGCGAGGCAGTGGATACGCAGGGGGTTTAGGTGGCCAGGCAGCATCAGTGAGGTGTACTGGTGCCGTTCCCCCGCTAATCCCGGTCGGTCTTGGCGTAATGGCGCCGGTCCACGGTGGGGTGGCCGCACGGGCACGACGGCGGAAGAGAGCGCGCTCCACGCCCAGCGGTTCACGACGAGGGTGGCAGCGCGCACTGGGGAGTGGAAGACCACGCGGCGATCTCCGGTGGCTTGGGCGGCGCTGGGTGGCGCCGTCTGCGCTGCGCCTCTCTCTGGCGGCCGCAAAGCCGCCGCTGGCGTCGGTCACGGGGCGGCGCACCTCCTCCTGCTCGTCGCCGACGTCCGCAAGGTTCCAGGGGATCGTGCGGCGCAGGAACAAGGGGGAGGGGACGGGGAGCAAGGTGCCAACGCGGCACTGTCGAGATCGACAACAGGTTCTGAAGAAAACGACAGTAGATCATTGAACTGTATTTCTGAATATCTGAACTTGATTTTGACAATGCTCTGCAGGTGTTCGACAGAATGATTTGGCAAGGAGAGAATTATTCCTGGGGCTGGGACTTGGTGAGGTGACCTCTCAATGCACCCAGAGGCTGCCTGATTTTTCTCAGAATTTTTGGAGAGGGATTTGAATGAATTTCATCAAATTTGGCAAATCTGGTCCAAACTTGCAGCAAGTTTAGTTTGAAAATTTTGAACTGGAGACCAGTGGATCTTCATGGATCTTGGTTGAGGGTTCAAAGGACTAGGAAGGGAAATTGGTTTGGGGGCAAAAATCAAAACAGAAAGGGTAGCTCCCTTGTAAATCTCCAAGAGCTAGAATAGAAGACAGAAATTGTTTTGATAGGATTTAAATGGAAAAATAATCATATGGGGAGGTTCAACTTGCTGGATTTGAGGTACATCATGATCCAAAGGTGGGGAAAAGTTCGTGGAAGAGGATTTGCACATAGGTCATGGCAAGAGGAATTTTTGAAAGTGGAAAAAGATCATTCCAAAAGCTATAGTTCCTTTTAAAGAAATATTCAGAGGACATTTTTCCAAGAGAAAAACATTTTGGTTTGAGTCCAAATAAAAGAGGAAAACCTCCAAAACCAAAATCAAGTTTTGGGTGAATCCAAAAATGAAGCACTAGTCATAAAATAAAATATTTTGAGAGGGAGAATTCTTTTAGAAGAAAATTTTAAATCACCTCCCTCAACTAAAGGAAAAAGTTTTTGAAAAGCCACATAAAATTTTGGGTGTCACAACACCTACCCCCTTAGGAAAAATCTCGTCCTCGAGATTTCAGCTGATCCTCAAATAGGTATGGATATTCTGCCTGAAGAAAATCTTCCCTTTCCCATGTAGCTTCATCCTCAGTGTGGTTGCTCCACTGAACTTTGAAAAAATTTGTTGTTTTCTGACGGGTCCTCCTTTCAGACTCTTCCAAAATCTTTACTGGCCTCTCTCTGTAGGTGAGGTCTGGTTGTACATCAATGCTTTCATGAGATACATGCTTCTCCGGGTTACTTACACATTTTCTTAATTGTGAGACGTGGAACACGTCATGGACGTCTGACAGCTCCTTGGGTAGGTCTAGTTGGTAGGCTACCGTGCCTCTTTGTGCAACTATACAGAATGGTCCAATAAATCTCGGGGCTAGCTTCCCCTTAATTTTGAACCGTTGCAGGCCCCTCATAGGAGACACTCGTAGGTGTACGGAATCACCGGGTTCAAAGCTGACCTCACGATGTTTTTGATCATAGTAGCTCTTTTGTCGGCTCTGCGCTGTCTTGAGTCTGTCCTTGATCTGCTTAACTTTCTCCTCGGCCTCCTTGAGCATGTCTGGGCCGAAGATACGGCTGTCACCTGTTTCTGACCAATTCAGTGGGGTACGACACCTCCGTCCGTACAATGCTTCAAAGGGTGCCATTTGCAAGCTGGCTTGGTAACTGTTGTTGTAAGCAAACTCGGCATACGGCAAACTCTCTTCCCAACTAGATCCATAGGTGAGCACTCAGGCTCTCAGCATGTCCTCTAAGATTTGGTTTACGCGTTCTATTTGTCCATCAGTCTGAGGGTGGTACGCTGTACTGAAAGCTAGTTGTGTGCCCAGAGCTTGTTGCAGGTGATCCCAAAATTTGGAGACAAATTGGGTGCCTCGGTCGGATATTATAGTCTTTGGCCAGATGCTGGCCAGATGCTCTGCCAAGGAAGAGCTGCTAGAGCGCCGCCGGGCTAGATTGGAGATTACTGATTATGCTAACTTGAGCATTGGAGACATTGTCTCGGGTTACATTGGTCAAGTGCACAACAGCCGGGATCTGGAGATTGATATGGTGAAGCAGATCCAACAAAAATCTGAGGTACAAATCTCTTGCTTACTCCATAGTCAGTCTTACTATGCTAGCCCCCAAGTCTATTACTTATGATAGAATATGTTGTAGACTTAACTTCCGGCTTACTTTCATGAACCTGCAATTTGTAAATAGAATCTTTCAACATGCATTAGCCCCCAAGTGCCAAGTGTCTTTGCTTGGAAAGTGCTTGGGACTTTAATGTTGCATAACAATCACTCATACTATAACCCGGAATTTGTACAGGCTGCTTGCAAAAAATTTGAAGCTGAAATCTCTAAGCTGAAGAACCGCCTGAAGACTCAGGAAACTGAGACCTGGAAGGCCAACGCAAAATTCGAGTTCAGTGTTGCTGCACAAGAGAAGCTGAAGAAGAAGTTTGAAACCGAAAGGAAGACTTGGGCCGAAGAGAAAACTGCGTTGGTCAGCCGGGCCGAACAGGCGGAGGCTGCTGTGACGGAGAGAACCGCCGAACTCTCCGGCTTAAAACGCCATGTGTCACAGATGGTCGCTGCAATCTTCGGTAAGTCATTCTGCAAGCTTTCAAAAAGTTTACATTCTTTATGTCTCATAAGTCCCGTCATTGCTAGCAGCTTACCTGACGTTGTTAAACAGGTCCCAGAAGCGCCAACCTTAATCAAAATGTACTGACCAAGCTGAAGGCCGTTTACACCCTGGTGGAGCAACTCTACACCGGGTCACAGCGTGCTTTGGCCGTTGTGGCCCTGTCCAATGAGGTTCCAACTCACCTGGCGGACGTGCTTCGGCGGCTTGCCATTCTTCCTCAGCGCTTCCAAGAGCTACGGCGGGCCTTTGCAAGAGCCGGAGCCATAGCTGCTCTGAGCCGGGCCAAGGCTTTCCTCCCGGAGCTAGACCCGGCGGAGACCACGCTTGGATACCCCAGTCTGAAGGAAGACGGTATTCCCTTTGACCAAAAAGATTTTGCTGATTGTGTGAAGAGTGTGCGCCCGGTGGCTACCTTAATTGGGAATGACACCGACCTCACCAAGTATCAGCCGGGCTATGACTCGGAGAATCAGAGGATCCCCACTCCATGCTACAAAGCAATCAGCTTGATCCCTCCGACTCGTAAGCATACCTTCACCCCAGAAGTTGACCCGGCCGGGTTAATTGATGAGGAGGCTCAATTTGAAGCTTTGAGCGGCATTGACTGGAAATCGTCAACCTTCCAGGTCATGGGAACAGCCGGAGGAGCGGAGAGGGATGAGCCGGAAGCTTCGACCCAGCAAGCATCTTAACTCTTTAGGCGGCCCATGGTTACGCTTTTAAAACAATGCCTCACCTTTTGGACTCGGGGAGTCTTGCAATAGAGTAGGACAAACATTTTAACTTTGTCGTGCCATCATGCACGTGTTGAATGCTTAAATCCATTGAAGTTGATTCCTTATATTCCTCCGGGTCATAATTGATCATTTATTTTCCTTAAGCTCGAATAGCTGTCTTTAACCATCCTGCATAGAAAACAAGTCACAAGTCTCTAGGCGGCTTACTGCACTAAGAATCATAGATCTTATACATATAACCCGGAATATGAATCAAAGTCACCAAGGACTAGCCCTCAATTGTATTCTCGGTGTAACCATAATAACATACTTACAAGCCTTCAAGTATACTTCCGGTTCATGTAACCCGAATAATGAGGTTAGGCTCGTAACTCCGGTTCACCAGCATCAATAATACTTACCATGTGCTATCAATGTTGTGAAGCACAATTAAGCCGGTGAAGTAAAAGCCAGAAGAACTTGTTGCAAGTCAGAAGATCAAAACTTAGGGGCTTCCGGTTCGAATACGACCAGAAAACCGTCCCAAAGGATTTAAGCTAAGATTCGAATGCGATCATATAGCCCCCAGTGGCTTTGACGATGCCGATCAAGAGAGTACCGACAGCTATGTTCTCTTTGGTTCGAATACGACCCATGTTTGAACAGGAAGCCCCCAAATGACCTTAAGAGTTGTTTAACGACGCTAATTCGAATACGATCCACGTCGGTTCCCAAAGGGGGTTAAGCTATGATTCAAATATGATCAAGGAAACTCCCCAATGAGCTCGGCAGTGTGCCAATCAAGTGGGTATCGACAGCTATGTTCTCTTTGGTTCGAATACGACCTATGTTTGAACAGGAAGCCCCCAGGTGATTATATTGTTAACGGCTAGATTCGAAGACGATCGTAAGCCGGATCCACCTCCAAGTGACCATGTGATCTTGTAATGGAAATAACACATTTACCTTTCGAGGAGAAAAGGACAGAGGTCCTGCTTTATTATTTATCATAATATATACATGGCTATAGAAATATGTACATTATGAGAGCCGGTGGCTCAAGTGTAATAAGGCCGAAGCTGAGCTATGTTCCACGGCCGACGGGTCTCTTCCTCCGACTTGCGTGAATCTTTGTGCTCCCGAACGTCGATAAGGTAGTATGACCCGTTGTGCAAGTTCTTGCTGACCACAAAGGGCCCTTCCAAAGGCGGGGATAACTTGTGCGCATCTGTTTGATCTTGGATGAGCCGGAGCACCAGATCACCTTCCTGGAAGACCCGGGACTTTGACCCGGCGGCTGTGATAGCGGCGCAGGTCTTGTTGATAAATCGCCGAATGAGCTGCTGCCACATCGCGCTGTTCGTCCAACAAGTCAAGAGCATCTTGGCGCGCCCGCTCATTGTCCGCCTCCACATAAGCCGCCACTCGAGGCGAGTCATGACGGATGTCGCTGGGGAGGATTGCTTCCGCTCCATAAACCATGAAGAAAGGTGTGTAACCCGTAGATCTGTTAGGAGTAGTATTGATACTCCACAACACAGAGGGTAACTCCTCCACCCAACAACCCGGCGTCCGTTGCAAAGGGACCAAAAGCCGGGGCTTGATGCCCTTCAAGATCTCCTGATTAGCTCTCTCAGCTTGACCATTGGATTGAGGGTGAGCCACTTATGAAACATCAAGTCGAATATGCTCTCGTTGACAAAACTCCTCCATGGCGCCTTTAGACAGATTGGTCCCATTGTCAGTTATAATGCTGTGCGGAAAACCAAAGCGAAATATCACCCTTTTCATGAACTGAACCGCAGTGGCTGCGTCACACTTGCTAACTGGCTCTGCGTCAACCCACTTTGTGAACTTGTCAACCGCCACCAAGAGGTGGGTCTTCTTATCCTTAGACCTTTTAAAAGGCCCAACCATATCAAGCCCCCAGACCGCAAATGGCCAGGTAATTGGAATCATCCTCAGCTCCTGAGCCGGCACGTGAGCCCGTCGTGAGAACCTCTGACAACCGTCACATTTACTGACCAAGTCCTCCGCATCAGCATGAGCCGTCAACCAGTAAAAACCATGACGAAAAGCCTTGGCCATAAGGGAATTTGAGCCAGCATGATGGCCACAATCCCCTTCGTGAATCTCACGTAAGATTTCTTGACCCTCCTCAGGGGAAACACAATGCTGGAACGTTCCAGTAACACTGCGGCGATGCAGCTCACCATTGATAATGACCATTGACTTAGACCGCTGGGTTATTTGTCTGGCCAAAGTTTCATCCTCAGGAAAATCTCCCCGGGTCATGTATGCCAAATATGGTACTGTCCAGTCTGGGGTGATGTGGAGAGCCGCCACCAACTGTGCCTCCGGGTCAGGGATAGCCAAGTCTTCCTCTGTAGGTAACTTAACAGAAGGGTTATATAGGATGTCCATGAAAGTATTAGACGGCACCGGCTTTCGCTGAGAACCTGTCACGACCGGTTTTTCAATAAAATAATTATTGAGAGACCAATCCCTTTTACGCACCAGCGAGGAAGAATTTCTTCTCACTGGTAGACAATATCTTGGTCACAAAAGAAAAATACCTGGAGTACTAAATATAATACAAGGTTGAGCAGAGACTGCCCAACAATTTATTACATGCACGCCGCTAAAACAAAACGGCAGATAGGGTGGCAACTACTAACTCACGATAATAACGGTGGTGGAGACATCACCGCGAAGCGAGTGATATGATTCCAGAAGACTACAGCTCTTCGAGCGTCGGAGTGAGGCTCGAGGAGACTTATTGCGGGTGGCGGAAGCGTATACAATACAAGTGACCAATATCCGGGATCGCGCAGGACTGACTGGGACTCCTCTAGGCATCGGACGCGCTATCAAACTCTTCATCCAAGAAATCGCCTTCGTCAACATCTGGCCAAATCAACAAGCCAGGTGAGTACTATGAAAGTACTCGCAAGACAGTTCGGACATAAGGTATAACAAATGTAAACATGAGCATATGAACAAGTTAGCCTGTGCGATCAGACATAGAGATAATAAATACTGGGTGCCAAGCGAGGGTCTGAATGACGCCTCAAGCGGAAACTGCAGAATAGTAATGCTGGTGCCAAACGAGTGTCTTAAAGACTCCTCGAGCGGAAAATGCAGAATAATAATACTAGTGCCAAACGAGTGTCTGAAAGACTCCTCGAGCGGAAAATGCGGAATAATAACACCGGTGCCAAACGAGTGTCTGAAAGGCTCCTCGAGCGGAAAATGCGGAATAATAATACTGGAGCCAAACGAGTGTCTGAAAGACTCCTCGAGCGGAAAATGCGGAATAATAATACTAGTGCCAAACGAGTGTCTGAAAGACTCCTCGAGCGGAAAATGCGGAATGATAATGCCACAGTTGGGCGTCGGGGCGACACCACATAAAGGGCTTATAACAAAAAATAAAGACAGTGCATGCCACAGTCGGACGTCTGCGCGACGTCACATAAAGGGCTTATATCAAACTTAATAGTACAATAATTCGGGAACATAAATTATCACAAGCATGAGACAAATATAAAGTTAGTCCATCCACAGGAATAACAATAAATCTGAATTTACCACTTGAGCTTGTTCACCGGGGACAAGTTTCACACGGATAGATATGGATATAATGTTTACACTACTAGATCATGGATACGATGATTTGGAAAGAATTGACTCTGCAGAGTTTGTACTTAACCACAGCCAACGGATTTCAGCAGTCACGGGGACTAGTTCCATCTACGGTGTTTTGGAAGAAACACGTCTAACCAGTACACACCCAATTCAACCATCCGAAGCCAGGGATCACCCTCGGCGACGTTCGAGAAAAACCTTGAGACGGGGAGGCTACAACCTCGCGTAGCATGGGATCGAATTTCTATACGCGCGCTTTAAGGGGGTGCCCCCCCTCTCGGTCCCAACCGGAAACACCCATGCCCCCTGACCGGATGACTGGCTTTAATACTGGGCCAAGGTACCATCATCCCGGCCTCTCTGTTTGGTGTGTACACGGAAAGAGATTACCAACTTACTAAACCGCATCCTGGCAATGAGACATGTGGCAGCACGGAAAGGGGAAAGAATGGTAACGTGGCTCCAACCACGTTAACATCGGAGAAAGTCGGATGACGCAAGGCTGGCATGCTACAACAGTACCACCTTGCTGCCCTTCATGTCACCACATGATTAGGCCGTCTCTCATCAGAGATCATCGCAACTTTGGAACATGTGGGAAAAGAACGATAACGTGGCTCCAACCATGTTAACGTCGGGGCAAGTCGGATGACGCAAGGCTGGTATGCTACAACAGTACCACCTTGCTGCCCTTCATGTCACCACATGATTAGGCCATCTCTCATCAGAGATCATCGCGACTTTGAAGCAACCGGGTCGTTGCCTTACAAGCAACGAGGTATTTACCGACACTCATATGCCACGCACAAACTCTCACGCGAACATGTAAAACATCTGTCATATCAAATGTTCAAAACATGCTTGCCTGGTTCGGAGAAGTCGGAGTCTAGCTCGGCGAAGTTCGCGGCTCCGTCACCTCTTCCGGAACCTACGGCAATCACGAAGCGGGTACTAACGTGAAAACCAACACATACACAGAAACTTTTTCCAAATATTTTTCAAATAAATCCCATAAAAAACTAGAAAAAATTTGAAGATTGTCAGAAAAAGAATCACTCAAAAATTCCTTTTTATTAAAAAGTTATAAAGGTTTCTGTCCAGGGACTTATCTGTAATGAAACAAAAAAGTTCCAGGGTTTTAACTGAGAAAACAGAAAACGCTTCGGTTGGGAATGCACAAGCGCAAAGGAGAAGACGTATCTTGCCCGAAGGCATCAACAGAAAACGGTTCGCGAATAAAAGAACAGAGGCTGACACACGGGGTCCACATGTCAGGTTTGAAAAGCTCGCCGGCGCCCGAAGACTGCGGTGGACGCCGGCGTCGAACCACGGCGAGTTAGGAGAAACGGAGGGTACCAAGAGCTTCAGCGTCTTCTTCCGCGTCGGTGGGTGGTGGACTCGTCCAACGGGGAGCACCACGTCGACGGCGACACTATCTCCGGCGGATGGCGGCTCGGGTGAGGATGGGGAACTCCGGTGGAGGGCTGCAAACTACGAATTGAGGCGCGGGTTAGAACGAGTGATGCAAGGTGAAGCTACTGGCAAGAGAATGGAGGCGGAGGGGCACACACGGGGGTGAACCAGTGCCTAGGCTTGCTCTAGGGGGAGTGCAGGGATGGTGGGTGCTCGAGTTGAATCTCGGGGCCTCTATTTATAGGCAGATCGACGGGGTGGCTGTGAACGGAGAATCTCCGGCGAGCGATTACGGCGGGGCAGTGGATTGGCAGGTGGTTTGAGCGGCCAGGCAGCATCAGTGGAGGTTACTGGAGTCGTTTTACAACTAAACGGACATGGTCTTGGCGTAATGGCGTCGGTCCACGGTGAGGTGACCGCATGGGCTCAACGGCGGCAGAGAGCGCGCTCCGCGCCCTGCGGTTCATGACGAGAGCGGCAGCGCATTCGGGGGAGTGGAAGGCCACGCGGCGAGCTCCGGTGGTTTGGGCGGCGCTGGGTGGCGTCGTCGGCGCCGTGTCTCCCGCTGGCGTCCGCAAAGCCACCGCCGGCGTCCGCAAAGCCACCGCCGGCGTCGGTCACGGGGCGGCGCACCTTCTGCTGCTCGTCGCCGACGCCCGCAAGGCGCTAGGCGTTCGTGCGGCGCAGGAACAAGAGGGCGGGAACGAGGAGAAGGCGACGCGGTGGCACTGGCGAGATGGACGTCCTCCTCTGAAGAAAACGACAGCAGCCACTGACTGAATCTCTGAACTTGACATAGACAGTGCACTGCAGGTGTTCGACAGAAGGTTTTGGCTATGAGATAAATTTTTCTGGAGCTGTAACTTGGTGAGATGACCACTCAAAGCACCCAGGGGCTGCCTGATTTTACTTGGAATTTTTGGAGAAGGTTTTGAATGAATTTCACCAAATTTGACAAATCTGGTCCAAACTTGCAGCAGGTGTAGTTTGAAAATTTTGAACTGAAGACCAGTGGATCTGCATGGTTCTAGGTTGAGGGTTCAAAGGACTAGGAGGGGAAAGAAGTTTGGTGGCAAAAATCAAGACAGAAAATGGAGTTCCTTTGTAAAACTCCAAGTGCTAGAAAAGAAGGTAGAAATTTATTTGAATGGAAATAATCATATGGGGAGGTTCAACTTGCTGGATTTGATGCAAATCATGATCCAAAGGTGAGGAAATGCAAGAAGGGATTGTTGAAAGTGGCAAAGGACTTTCCAAAAGCCATAGTGCAAATTTCCAAGGAGACTTTCAAAAGTCATTTCCCAAGTGAAAATATTTTGTCTTGAGTCCAAGTGAAAAGCAAGAACCTCCAAGACAAAAGGCAGATCTTGGGTGAATCCAAACAAAACTTTTGCCATAAAGAAAAACTATATGAGAGGGAGAGTTCTCTTGAAGAAAAATTTAAATCACTCCCCTCAAGTCAAATAAAATCTTTAAAAAAATCCAAATAAAAACTTGGGTGTCACAACACCTACCCCCTTAGGAAAAATCTCATCCTCGAGATTTCTGCTAATCCTCAAATAAATATGGATACTCTGCTCGAAGGAAATCTTCCCTTTCCCATGTGGCTTCATCCTCAGTGTGGTTGCTCCACTGAACCCTGAAAAATCTTGTCGTTTTCCGACGGGTCCTCCGTTCAGACTCTTCTAAAATCTTTACTGGTCTTTCTCTGTAGGTGAGATCTGGTTGCATATCAATGTCCTCATGAGGTACATGTTTCTCTGGGTTGCTCACACATTTTCTTAACTGTGAGACGTGGAATACGTCATGGACGTCTGACAGTTCCTTGGGTAGGTCTAGTTGGTAGGCCACCGTGCCTCTTCGTGCCTTTACACAAAATGGTCCAATGAATCTTGGGGCTAGCTTCCCCTTAATTTTGAACCATGCAGACCCCTCATAGGAGATACTCGGAGGTATACGAAATCACCAGGTTCAAAGCTGACCTCACGATGCTTCTGATCATAGTAGCTCTTTTGTCGGCTTTGTGCTGTCTTGAGTCTGTCCCTGATTTGTTTAACTTTCTCCTCGGCCTCTTTAAGCATGTCTGGGCCGAAGATACGTCTGTCACCTGTCTCTGACCAATTTAGAGGGGTACGACACCTTCGTCCGTACAACGCTTCAAAGGGTGCCATTTGCAACCTGGCTTGGTAACTGTTGTTGTAAGCAAATTCGGCATACGGCAAACTCTCTTCCCAACTGGATCCATAGGTGAGCACACAGGGTCTTAGCATATCCTCTAGGATCTGGTTTACACGTTCCGTCTGTCCATCAGTCTGAGGGTGGTATGCTGTACTGAAAGCTAGTTGCGTGCCCAGAGCTTGTTGTAGGTGATCCCAAAATTTGGAGACGAATTGGGTGCCTCGGTCTGATATTATAGTCTTTGGGACTCCGTGCAAACAAACTATACGGGAGAGATACAGTTTTGCCAGTCTTTGTGTGGAGTAGGTAGTCTTCACGGGAATGAAATGAGCAACTTTGGTTAGTCGGTCTGTGATGACCCATATGGCGTCATTCCCACGTTGTGATCGGGGTAATCCGACGATGAAATCCATTCCTATTTCATCCCATTTCCACTCCGGTATTCTGTTTGGCTGGAGTAGCCCTGCTGGCTTTTGGTGCTCGGCCTTGATGCGCTGACACGAATCGCAACAAGCAATGAATGTGGCTATATCTCTTTTCATACCGTGCCACCAAAATCTTTCCTGGATGTCCTTGTACATTTTGGTTCCTCCAGGATGGATCGAGTATGGGGCGGTGTGGCTTTCCGTCAAGATCTGTTGCTTGAGTTCCTCAATGTTAGGTACGCAAAGTCTGTCTCCGTACCATAATGTTCCTTCACTGTCTGTGACGAACTCTGAAGTCTTACTAAGATTCATTTTCTTCTTTATGCCTTCGATGCTGGGATGTCCCTGTTGAGCCTTCTTAATTTGTTCCACCAGGGTGGGTTGTATCTCCAGGTTCGATACGGTGCCCTCAGAGACTAACATCATGTTGAGCCTAGTGAACTCTCGCTGAAACTCAGGCCTCAAATTTTGCTGACCGTCACTGTCCGGGCTGGGGTTTCGACTAAGGGCATCGGCCACTACATTTGCTTTCCCTGGGTGGTAGTGAATACCGACGTCATAGTCCTTGACTAGTTCCAACCAGCGTCGTTGGCGTAAATTCAGCTCTGGCTGTGTGAAAATATATTTGAGGCTCTTATGGTCCGTATATATTTCACAGCAATTTCCCAACAAAAAGTGCCTCCACTCCTTGAGTGCATGTATAACTGCTGCTAGCTCCAAGTCATGTGTTGGGTAATTTTCCTCATATTTTCGCAGCTGCCTGGAGGCATATGCGACAACTTTGCCATCCTGCATTAGCACACATCCGAGACCTTTTCGGGACGCGTCACAATACACTTCAAAGCTCTTGTGTATGTCTGGCACAGTTAAGACCGGTGCGGTTGTCAGCTTCTTCTTGAGTTCTTGGAAGCTCTGCTCACATGCTTCCGTCCATACGAATTTCTTGTCCTTCTTGAGTAACTGTGTCATAGGTTTTGCCACAGTGGAGAATCCTTCAATAAATCTCCTGTAATATCCGGCCATTCCTAGGAAACTCCGCACATTTGTAACATTGGCGGGTGGCTTCCAGTCTAGTATGGCCTTGACTTTTTCTGGGTCTACGGCCACGCCTTCTTGGTTCAGTATATGGCCCAAGAAACCAACTTGTCTTAGCCAAAATTCGCACTTGCTAAGTTTGGCGTACAACTGATGTTTCCTCAATTCTCCCAAAAAAATTCTGAGGTGTTCAGCATGCTCTTCTGGTGTCCTCGAGTAAACCAGAATGTCGTCAATAAATACCACCACAAATTTGTCCATGAATTTCATGAATACTTTGTTCATGAGGTGGACGAAATATGCAGGGGCGTTCGTTAGCCCAAAAGGCATCACTGTGAACTCGTATAACCCATATCTGGAAGTGAAAGCTGTCTTGGGAATGTCTTTTGTCCGTACCTTCAGTTGATGGTATCCCGATCTCAAATCAATCTTTGAAAATACCTTGGCTTGTGCAAGCTGGTCAAACAAATCATTTATCCGTGGCATCGGATATTTGTTTTTGATGGTGACCATATTGAGAGCTCGATAGTCCATACACAGTCTCAGTGTCCCATCCTTCTTCTTGGCGAACAACACTGGCAAACCCCATGGTGAGGAGCTGGCTCGAATAAATCCTTTGTCCAACAATTCCTTTATCTGCTTCTTCAACTCCACCAATTCTGAGGGTGCCATTCTATAAGGCTTCTTATAGATGGGAGCGGTGCCAGGTGCTAGTTCGATGCTGAATTCGATCTCTCAGTCTGGTGGCATGCCTGGTAGTTCTTCAGGGAACACATCAGGAAACTCGCATACCACTGGAACCTTCCTCAGTTCTGCAATGTCCATTTTGTTCAGTTTTGGCTGCTGTGATCGTGGCCTTTCTTGAGCGGAAACTCTTATAGTCTTGCCGTGATGGTGAGTGAGAATCACTGTCCGATTGCAACAGTCGATGAATCCTTTGTTGGTGGTCAACTAGTCCATCCCTAAAATGACATCCAGTCCTTTACTTTCCAACACGATGAGATTTGCGTGGAATTGTAGTCCTTCGAACTCAATGACCACTCCTTGGCAGTACCCCTGAGCGATTTGCTTATTTCCGGGGGACTTGATGATCATAGATTTTTCCAAGGGAAGTATCGGAAAACCGTGTTGCGAAACAAAACTCTTCGAAACGAACGAATGGGAAGCTCCAGAATCAAACAAAACCGTGGCAGGTACTGTGTTGACAGAGAACGTACCGAGCACGATGTCTGGGGCATTCTGCGCTTCTTCCCTGGTCACATGGTTCAGGTGACCCTTCCTGTGGTTGTTGCTGGGGTTGAAGTTGTTGCGCTTGGGGGCTGGATTGTTTCCACCATTGTTCGGCTTGGGTGCCGAGTCTCTTGGCTTCGGGCACTGTTTAGCATAATGCCCTTGTTGACCACAAGCATAGCAGGTGACCCCTGGGCAGTATGTGTACTCCTTATCCCTGGCATGAAATTGTCCGACGGGCCTTGGCTCAGTAGTCGTGGATCTCCTTGCGTCTGTCCTCGGAACCTCAGTCTTGCCTCGGTTGCTGCGAGCAAGAGTCGTCTTGTCCCTCTTTCGCTTGCGGATATCTTCCAGACTACGGCGCTCATTCTCCAGGGTGATGGCCTTGTCCACCAGCGTCTTAAAATCCAGAAAGGTGTGCACGATCAGTTGGCATCTTAACGCTGGTGCCAGGCCGTCCAGGAATTTTTCCATCTTCTTGCTTTCTGTCATGTGCTCGTCGTAGGCATAACGAGACAGTTGGGTAAACTGGCCGTTGTATTCTATGACTGACATGCCTCTTTGCTTCAGGTCATCAAACTCTCTCTTCTTGATCTTTAGGATGCTCCTGGGGATGTGTGCCCCACGGAAGCCTTCCTTGAATTCTTCCCAGGTGATGTTGTGTTCCCTGGGATGCATGTGTAGGAAGTTTTCCCACCATGCTGCGGCTGCTCCAGTAAGGTAGTGTGGTGCATAAAGCACCTTCTCATGATCTAAGCACTGAGCAATAATCAGTTTCCTTTCAATCTCACGAAGCCAATCATCGGCTTCCAGCGGCCTATCGGTGTGAGCAAAAGTTGAGGGGTGAGTCTTCTGTAACTCAGATAACTTGGAATGTGGTTGATAGGGTTCACGGTGGTTTCCCATGTTGATGACATGGTTCATCATCTCTTGGTGCTGTTGCTGGCTTTGCTCGAAGAGACGGCATACTTGAGACAGTGCTGCTTCGCTGTCCTGTTGGCTGGACTGACCCTGAGTGAAATTGTTGCTGGTCTGTGTCCCGTAAACCTCTTCTGGCTGATTGGGCATGGAGCGAGTCCATGGGCGAGACATTTTTCCAGTCTGGGGTATTATTTGCAAAACCCATGAGAAAACTGTGTAGCACAAGAGAAAAACCTTGCAAAGGCAACAATTAAAGAGGCTTCAAGGTTTTCAAAGGAACACAAATGATTTTTTCACGGAGAAGAAGTGCTTAACATAAATCTTACATGCGAAAAGCAAACACATGATACAACACTCAGGATGCGCGTACACAATCCTGACATGTTATTAAAAACTAGCGTACTACTCCGGAAGGCAGCAAACACACCAATACAAACTAGCGTACAGATAAAACAACACATCATACAAGCAGGCATAACACGCGGCTACTCGGTGCTCTCAGTCGGAGATGGTGAAGATCTCCTTCCCCTTGCCGATGGCAAGGCTCAGCGGTCCAGGAGAGTCAACCTCCACCTCCTCTCTAGCTGGCTCCTGGCGCGTGACGCTGCGCTGCGGTGATGGTGCGGGGGCGACTGGTGGTAGAGCGCGTGCGGCAGGCGGTGCGGCTCTGACTGGAGTAGGAGCGATGACTCGGTCGAACTCCTCAGTGGTAGGCAGACGGCGAGCAGTGGCCAAAATGGCCGGTGCATACGAGGCTGAAGACGAGACGAATGTCAAAGGTGGCGCCGTGTGGAGAAGCTCCTTCCTGCTGGCAGGACCGCCCCGGACTAAGTCCATGCGGGCAGCCACAAGATCATCTACGAGGTTGTCGAAAGACTCCTCCAGAGCCATGAGATACTCCACAACCATCTCGATGGCTTCAACTCGTTCTCCCCGATGGCAGGCGAATGCATAGTGGCTGGTGTAGGGCACATGGCATGGGAGGTAGCGGTAGCGACGAGTCTTCATCGTAGGAAGGATGTCCCGAAGGCGAGCTATCGCCTCACGGGCAGCCATCTGCATGGCATGCCTCTCCGTAGGCATGGCCCTTCCCACAAAACGGAAGTGGCGTGCAGCAGAACGTCCTCCCTTGAACTGCACCACAGCTTGGTGCATAGACACGTCGTCACTGAGCTTGTGCTGATAGAGTGTGAACTCCAGGCGAGCTGCTGGCCCGATCGCGAGCTTGGTGATGGAGACGAGGAGCTTGACAAACCCCTCGGGCACGTTGGTGAACACTCGATTCTCACAGCTGCTGCCAGCCATGTACAAAAGTAGGCAAAAATTCTGAGTAGTCATGTCATAAATTTATGATGACCAACAGAAAATAGCTACAATTGCAAAAATGCTGAAAAAGCACGAAAGACGCTAATAACCGATTAGCGATCGCACCTAGTGGTTCCTACAGTCAGCCTGGCTCTGATACCAAGCTTGTCACGACCGGTTTTTCAATAAAATAATTATTGAGAGACCAATCCCTTTTACGGACCAGCGAGGAAGAATTTCTTCTCACTGGTAGACAATATCTTGGTCACAGAAGAAAAATACCAGGAGTACTAAATATAATACAAGGTTGAGCAGAGACTGCCCAACAATTTATTACATGCACGCCCCTAAAACAAAACGGTAGATAGGGTGGCAACTACTAACTCACGATAATAACGATGGTGGAGACATCACCGCGAAGCGATTGATATGATTCCAAAAGACTACAGCTCTTCGAGCGTCGGAGTGAGGCTCGAGGAGACTTATTGCGGGTGGCGGAAGCGTATACAATACAAGTGACCAATATCCGGGATCGCGCAGGACTGACTGGGACTCCTCTAGGCATCGGACGCGCTATCAAACTCTTCATCCAAGAAATCGCCTTCGTCAACATCTGGCCAAATCAACAAGCCAGGTGAGTACTATGAAAGTACTCGCAAGACAGTTCGGACATAAGGTATAACAAATGTAAACATGAAGCATATGAACAAGTTAACCAGTGCAATCAGACATAGAGATAATAAATACTGGGTGCCAAGCGAGGGTCTGAATGACGCCTCGAGCGGAAACTGCAGAATAGTAATGCTGGTGCCAAACGAGTGTCTGAAAGACTCCTCGAGCGGAAAATGCGGAATAATAATACTGGTGCCAAACGAGTGTCTGAAAGACTCCTCGAGCGGAAAATGTGGAATAATAACACTGGTGCCAAACGAGTGTCTGAAAGACTCCTCGAGCGGAAAATGCGGAATAA